>NW_020939373.1:0-101 GCF_003984885.1 Neopelma chrysocephalum | reverse complement strand
AATATATATATATAAAAATAAATTTATATTTTATATTAATGAAATTAGTGATTTATTTATTTAATATCTAAATTCTAGCATTGATTTGTTTAACATATAAA
>NW_020939372.1:201-5031 GCF_003984885.1 Neopelma chrysocephalum | reverse complement strand
TTTTCTTCCTTTTTCCTTTCTTTTTCCTTTCTTTTTTCTTCCTTTTTCCTTTCTTTTTCTTTCTTTTTTCTTCCTTTTTCCTTTCTTTTTCCTTTCTTTTTTCTTCCTTTTTTCTTCCTTTTTCTTCCTTTTTCTTCCTTTTTCCTTCCTTTTTTCTTCCTTTATTCTTTCTTTTTTCTTTCTTTTTTTTCCCAGTTTTCATCCTTTTTTCTTCCTTTTTTCTTCCTTTTTTCTTCCTTTTTTATTCATTTTTTTCCCCTTTTTTCCCTTTTTTCTTCCTTTTTCTCTTCCTTTATTCTTCCTTTATTCTTTCTTTTTTTATTTCATTTTTCTTCCTTTTTCTTTTCTTTTTTCTTTTTTCTCCCTTTTTTCTTCATTTTTTCTCGTTTTTTTCTTCCTTTTTTCTCGTTTTTTTCATCCTTTTTCTTCCTTTTCCCTTCCTTTTTTCTTCCTTTTTCTTCCTTTTTTTCTTCCTTTATTTCTTCCTTTTTCTTCCTTTTTCCTTCTTTTTTCTTCCTTTATTCTTCCTTTTTTTATTTCTTTTTCCTTCCTTTTTCCTTTCTTTTTTTCTTTTTCCTTTCTGTTTTCTTCCCTTTTCCTTTCTTTTTTCTTCCTTTTTATTCCTTTTTTATTCCTTTTTATTCCTTTTTTCTTCCTCTATTCTTCCCTTTTTCTTTCTTTTTTCCTTCTTTTTTCTTCCTTTTTCCTTTATTTTTTCTTCCCTTTTTATTCCTTTTTTCCCTTTTTTCTTCCTTTTTTCTTCCTTTTTTTTCTTTTTTCCTTCCTTTTTTCTTCTTTTTTTTCTTCCTTTTTCCTTTCTTTTTTCTTCCTTTTTCCTTTCTTTTTTCTTCCTTTTTCCTTTCTTTTTTCTTTCTTTTTTTCTTTCTTCATTCTTCCTTTTTTCTTCCTTTTTTCTTCCTTTATTCTTTCTTTTTTCTTCCTTTTTCCGTGGAATTGTGACAATTCCATTGGATTTTCCTTCCTTTCCCAGAGCCGAGAACCCACAATTCCCTGGAATTCTGCCCATTCCATTGGTTTTTCCTTCCTTTTCCAGAGCTGAAATCCCACAATTCCATGAAATTATGCCAATTCCATTGGTTTTTCCTTCCCTTTCCAGAGCTGAGATTCCCCAATTCCATTAAATTCTGCCCATTCCATTGGTTTTTCCTTCCTTTTCCAGAGCCGAGATCCCACAATTCCCTGGAATTCTGCCCATTCCATTGGTTTTTCCTTCTTTTCCAGAGCTTGCCTCCCGCTCGGAAGGTTTGAGCTCCAAGACCCTTTGCATGGAGGGGCAGCAGCAGCTCCCGGACGGGTCCTTCGTGCGACACTTCGACGTCCACAACCTCTACGGGTGGTCCCAGACCAAACCCACCCTCGAGTGAGTCCTTTATTCCCATTTTATTCCCATTTTATTTCCACCTCAAAAATCAAATTTCTTGTTTTTCTTCCGAATAATCCCATTTTCCGAGTGAAATTCCGTGTTTTGTCGCATTTTCCGACGTTAAAATCGCATTTTTGGAGCCCAAATTCCGCATTTATTTCTCAATTTGCTTCCGAATAATCACATTTTCAAGCCCAAATTCCGTGTTTATTTCTCGGTTTCCTTCCCAATAATCATAATTTTTGAGCCAAATTCCGTATTTATCTCTCAGTTTCCTTCTAATAATCACATTTTAGATCCAAAATTCCATATTTATTTCTTGTCTTCCTTCTAATAATCACATTTTCAAGCCAAAATTCCGTATTCATTTACTGGTTTCCTTCCTAATAATCACATTTTTTGAGCCCAAATTCCGCATTTATTTCTCAATTTGCTTCCGAATAATCACATTTTCCGAGCAAAATTCCATATTTCTTCTCGCTTTCGACATCGTAATAGATGTAATATATCGTAATATATTAATATATAAAAATATATTAATATACATAAAGATATGTAAAGATATAAATATATAAATATATATATATAATTAATGAAATTATTAATTTATTTAATATACAGACATAAAAATATAATAAAAATGTATAAATATATATAAATATACATAAATATATAACAATTTATATAAATATATGTATAATTAATGAAATTATTAATTTATTTAATGTACAAATATAAAAATATATATAAAAATATATAAATATACATAAAGATATGTAAAAATATAAATATATAAATATATATATAATTAATGAAATTATTAATTTATTTAATATACAGATATAAAAATATATATAAAAATGTATAAATATATATAAATATACATAAATATATAACAATTTATATAAATATATATTATATTAATGAAATTATTAATTTATTTAATATACAAATATAAAAATATATATAAAATATATATATAAAAATATAAATATATAAATATATATAAATACATATTATATTAATGAAATTTTTAATTAATTTACTATATAATTTACACCATTTAATTTTTTATTTCTAAACATATATTATTTAATATACAACCATATCCTATTAAAAAAACCCTCTTTCCTCTCCTAACCCTTGAATTTCCGTTGTTCATTAATATATGAATATATATTTATTCAGTTTAAGTTTAGAATTATTTTATTTATTTAATATATAAATTATATAATTTATTTGTTTAAAATATAAATATACATCATTTAATATCTATCTATGTATTTATTTAGTGCAAGTTTATAATATTGTTTTTTATTTATTTAATATACAAATATAAATATCTATAAATATATAAATATATAAATATATATTATATTAATGAAATTATTAATTTATTTAATATAAAAATATAAACCATATAAAAATATAAATATATTAAAAATGTATATAAATATATATAAAAATATATATTATAGTAATGAAATTATTAATTTATTTAATATACAAATATATAAATATATAAAAATATATAAATACATATAAATACATAAATATATATAAATACATATTATATTAATGAAATTATTAATTTATTTAATATACAAATATATATAAATATATAAAAATATATAAATATATAAAAATATATATAAATATATGAAAATATATATTGTACTAATGAAATTATTAATTTATTTAATGTACTCATATAATATATATTTATATATATAAATATACATAAAAATATATATAGATATATAAATAGATATATAAATATATATATTATATTAATGAAATTGTTAATTTATTTAATGTACAAAAATAAAAAAATATATAAAAATATATATTAATATATCTAAAAATATATATAAATATATGAATATATATAAATATATAAATATATAAATATATAATTAGATATTATATTAATGAAATTATTAATTTATTTAATGCACAAATATAAAAATATATCTAAAAATATATAAATATATCTAAAATATATATAAATATTTAAATATATATAAAAATATATATTATATTAATGAAATTATTAATTTATTTAATATAGAAATATAACAATATATATAAAAATATATATAAATATACATATAAATATACATAGACATATATTACATATGTATATAAATATATTAAATTTGTAAACATATATTATTTAATATATAACCATATACTATTAAAAACCCAAACCCTCTCCGTGCACTTCCCGTCATTCCCATCGCTCATTATATTATTTATTTTTTTATTATATGAATTCTATAATTTAATATATAAATATACATCATTTAAGATATCAATATATATTTATTTAGTGTAAGTTTATAATATTGTTTATTTTATTTACTTCATATATAAATTACATAATTAATTTATTTAATATATAAATATACATTATTTACTATCTAAATATATATTTATTTAAAGTTCATAATACTGTTTATTTTATTTATTTAATATATAAATGATATTATTTAGTTATTTAATAAATAAATATTCATCATTTAATATCTATATATATTTATTTAGTGCAAGTTTATAATATTGGTTTTTATTTATTTAATATACAAATATATATATAAATATATAAATATATAAATATATAAATATATAAATATATAAATATATAAATATATAAATATATAAATATATAAATATATATTATATTAATGAAATTATTAATTTATTTATTTAATATCTAAATTCTATAATTGATTTGTTTAACATATAAATATAAAATATATAGAAAAACATATAAATATATAAAAATAATTTTATATTTTATATTAATGAAATTAATAATTTTTTTATTTAATATATAAATTCTAGAATTGATTTGTTTACCATACAAATATAAAATATATAGAAAAACATATAAATATATAAAAATAAATTTATATTTTATATTAATGAAATTAATAATTTATTTATTTAATATCTAAATTCTAGAATTGATTTGTTTAACATATAAACATAAAATATATATAGAAAAATATATAAATATATAAAAATAAATTTATATTTTATATTAATGAAATTAGTAATTTATTTATTTAATATATAAATTATTGAATTGATTTGTTTAACATATAAATATAAAACATATAGAAAAACATATAAATATATAAAAATAAATTTATATTTTATATTAATGAAATTAATAATTTATTTATTCAATATATAAATTCTAGACTTGATTTGTTTACCATACAAATATAAAATATATATAAATATATATATAAATAAATTTATATTTTATATTAATGAAATTAGTAATTTATTTATTTAATATCTAAATTCTAGAATTGATTTGTTTAACATACAAATATAAAATGTATAGAAAAACATATAAATATATAAAAATAAATTTATATTTCATAATAATGAAATTAATAATTTATTTATTTAATATCTAAATTCTAGAATTG
>NW_020939372.1:0-101 GCF_003984885.1 Neopelma chrysocephalum | reverse complement strand
AATATATATATATAAAAATAAATTTATATTTTATATTAATGAAATTAGTGATTTATTTATTTAATATCTAAATTCTAGCATTGATTTGTTTAACATATAAA
>NW_020939371.1:4968-5166 GCF_003984885.1 Neopelma chrysocephalum | reverse complement strand
ATTTTTAATTTTTAATTTTTAATTTTAAATTTTTAATTTTTAATTTTATTTTAAATTTTTAATTTTTAATTTTAAATTTTAATTTTAAATTTTTAATTTTAAATTTTTAATTTTAAATTTTTAATTTTTAATTTTTAATTTTATTTTAAAATTTTAATTTTTAATTTTAAATTTTTAATTTTAAATTTTTAATTTTTA
>NW_020939371.1:0-4868 GCF_003984885.1 Neopelma chrysocephalum | reverse complement strand
ATTTTTAATTTTAAATTTTTAATTTTAAATTTTTAATTTTAAATTTTAAATTTTCAATTTTAAATTTTTAATTTTTAATTTTCAATTTTAATTTTTAATTTTTAATTTTTAATTTTTAATTTTAAATTTTATTTTAAATTTTTAATTTTTAATTTTAAATTTTTAATTTTAAATTTTTAATTTTAAATTTTCAATTTTAAATTTTTAATTTTTAATTTTCAATTTTAATTTTCAATTTTTAATTTTTAATTTTTAATTTTAAATTTTTAATTTAATTTTCAATTTTAATTAAAAGTCCATTACCTGCAAAATGAGGTCAAAAACGAGGAACTCGGTTGAAAACCGAAATTTCGAAAAATTGAAATATTTAATTTTAACTCTATTAATTAATTTTAATTAAAAATGAAAATTAGTTAAAAAATGAAAAATTTTGTAAAAATTATTTTAAAAATTTAGTTAAAATTTAGTTAAAAACTTAGTTAAAATTAGTTTAAATTTAATTAGTGAATTTTAATTAAAATAATTTGAAAAAATATTTTAATGTTAAAATTTAAGATTAAAAATTCTACTGTTTAATTATTGAGTTAAAAAACGAGGAATTCGGTTGAAAACCGAAATTCCGAAAAATCGAAATAATTAATATTAACATTATTAAATCGCATTTTAATTAAAGTTAATTTTAATTAAAATATTTTTATAAAATATTTTAATGTTAAAATTTAGGATTAAAAATTCTAATGTTTAATTATTGAGGTAAAAAAGAAGGAATTCGGTTGAAAATAGAAATTCTGAAAAATTGAAATATTTAATGTTAACAATATTAATTCGCATTTTAATTAAAATCAATTTTAATTAAATATTTTGATAAAAGTATTTTAATATTAAAATTAAGGATTAAAAATTCTAATATTTAATTATTGAGGTAAAAAAGAAGGAATTCGGTTGAAAACCGAAATGCCGAAAAATTGAAATATTTAATATTAATATTAATTATTAATTTGTATTTTAATTAAAATTAATTTTAATTAAAATATGTTGATAAAATATTTTAATGTTAAAATTTAGGATTAAAAATTCTAATGTTTAATTATTGAGGTAAAAAACGAGGAATTTGGTTGAAAATCAAAATTTAGGTGAAAGCAGAAACAGAAAATTAGAATGTCAATAAAAATTGAAATTTAATATTAAAAATTCTGATATTTAATTATTGAGTTAAAAAGAAGGAATTTGGTTGAAAATTGAAATTTAGTTGGAAGAAAATTCAAATTTCAATAAAAACTGAAATTTATTATTAAAAATTCTGATATTTAATTATTGAGGTAAAAACCAAGGAATTCGGTTGAAAATTGAAATTTAGGTGGAAGAAAATTCAAATTTCAATAAAAACTGAAATTTAAGATTAAAAATTCTAAATATTTAATTATTAAGTCGAAAATCGGAATTCAGGTGGAAGAAAATTCAAATATTGATAAAAACTGAAATTTAGTGTTAAAAATTCTAAATATTTAATTATTAAGTCAAAAATCGGAATTTAGGTGGAAGAAAATTCAAATTTCACTTAAAACTGATATTAAAAACTAATTATTTACTATTAACATTTAATATTTATTATTTAATATTAAAACCTGATATTAAAAACTAATTATTTACCATTAATATTTAATATTTATTATTTAATATTAAAAACTGATATTAAGACTAATTATTTAATATTAATATTTAACATTTATTATTTAATATTAAAAACTGATATTAAGACTAATTATTTACTATTAATATTTAATATTTATTATTTAATATTAAAACCTGATATTAAAACCTAATTATTTACTATTAATATTTAATATTTATTATTAAATATCAAAAACTGATATTAAAACCGAATTATTTACTATTAATATTTAATATTTATTATTTAATATTAAAAACTGATATTAAGACTAATTATTTAATATCAATATTTTATATTTATTATTTAATATTAAAACTGATATTAAGACTAATTATTTAATATTAATATTTTATATTTATTATTTAATATTAAAAACTGATATTAAAAACTAATTATTTAATATTAATAATTAATATTTGTTATTAAATATTAAAAACTGATATTAAAAACTAATTATTTACTATTAATATTTAATATTTATTATTTAATATTAAAACCTGATATTAAAAACTAATTATTTACTATTAATATTTAATATTTATTATTTAATATTAAAAACTGATATTAAAACTAATTATTTAATATTAATATTTAATATTTATTATTCAATATTAAAACCTGATATTAAAACTAATTATTTAATATTTAATATTTAACATTTGTTATTTAATATTAAAACCTGATATTAAAAACTAATTATTAACTATTAATATTTTATATTTATTATTTAATATTAAAAACTGATATTAAGACTAATTATTTACTATTAATATTTAATATTTATTATTTAATATCAAAAACTGATATTAAAAGCTAATTATTTAATATTAATATTTTATATTTATTATTCAATATTAAAACCTGATATTAAAAACTAATTATTTAATATTAATATTTAACATTTATTATTTAATATTAAAACCTGATATTAAAACCGAATTATTTACTATTAATATTTAACATTTATTATTTAATATTAAAAACTGATATTAAAACCGAATTATTTACTATTAATATTTAACATTTATTATTTAATATTAAAAACTGATATTAAAAACTAATTATTTACTATTAATATTTAATATTCATTATTTAATATTAAAAACTGATATTAAAACTAATTATTTACTATTAATATTTAACATTTATTATTTAATATTAAAAACTGATATTAAAAACTATTTACTATTAATATTTAATATTTATTATTTAATATTAAAACCTGATATTAAAATATAATTATTTACTATTAATATTTAATATTTATTATTTAATATGAAAACCAATATTAAAAATTCTAATCTTTAATGTTATTTAATGGAATTATGAATTAAAATAAGGTGTTAAATTAAGATTTTAAGGTGACAACTTTAATCTAGGATTTAAGTAACGTTAAAAAAAATAAAATTAATATTAATTTATATAAATTGAATTATTTAAATTAATTTTAAAATTACAATTATTAATTAGGAGGGAGTTTAATTAAGGATTAATGAAAATAAATTGATTTTTCAGGACCCGGCGATTTCGGTCAATGAGTCGAATTATTTGGCCTTTGAGAGGGGGAAAGAAGAGAAGGTTTTTATCACGTGGCCCAACAGCAGCGACATCATTTATGCCAAGGTAAAAATTGAATTTTAGAGGAGAAAAATAATAAATAAAGAAATAAAAGAAAGTAAATAAAAATAAAAAAATAAATAAAAAAGGGTTTAGAAAAAATGAGAGAAAAATAAAGGTCAAAAAATGGGAAAAAAATTGAAATTTTAAAGTGAAATTTAAATTTTAAAGTGAAATTGGAACTTTAAAATGAGATTAAAATTTTGAAATTAAATTAAAAAATTAAAATTTTAAAATGAAATTCAAATTTTAAAGTGAAATTGGAATTTTGAAAATGGAATTAAAATTTTGAAATTAAATTAAAAAAAATTAAAATTTTAAAATGAAATTCAAATTTTAAGGTGAAATTGGAATGTTGAAAATGAGATTAGAAAGTTGAAATTAAAATAAAAATTAAATTAAAAGTTGAAAATGAAATTGAAAATGAAATATAAATGAAAAATAAAAAATTAAAAATCATTTAAAATTGAAGTTCAATTTTAAAATTAATTGAAATTTTTGAAAATGAGATTAAAATTTTGAAATTAAATTAAAAATGAAATTACAATTTGAAAATGAAATTAAAAATTAAAAATATATTAAAAATTAAATTAAAATTTGAAAAATGAAATTGAAAATGAAATATAACTTAAAAATAAAAAAATTTAAAATTAAATTAAAAATTTGAAAATGAAATTTAAATTTTAAAGCGAAATTAGAGTTTTGAAATGAGATTAAAAATTTGAAAAGGAGATTAAAAATGAAAATAAAAATTATATTAAAATTTAAGAAAGGAATTAAAAATTAGTAGAAAAATGAAATTCAAATTTTAAAGTGAAATGAAAATTTTGAAAATGAAATTCAAATTTTAAAATGAAAGAAAAAATTAAAAATTAACTTAAAAATTAAATTAAAATTTTGAAAATGAAAATTTTGAAAATGAGATTAAAAATTGAAAATTAAAAACTCAAAGAAAAAATTAAATTAGACTTTTAAAATCAAATTGGAATTTTGAAAATGAGATTAAAAAGTTGAAATTAAATTAAAAAAAATTAAAATTTTAAAACGAAATTCAAATTTTAAGGCGAAATTAGAACTTTAAAATGAGAATAAAATTTTGAAATTAAATAAAAAAAAATTAAAATTTTAAAACGAAATTCAAATTTTAAAGTGAAATTGGAATTTTGATAATGGAATTAAAATTTTGAAATTAAATTAAAATTTAAAAATCTAAAAATTAAATTTAAATTTGAAAATGAGATGAAAATTTTGACACTAAAATTGAAAACTGAAAATTAAATTAAAAACGGAAAAAGTTAAAAAACGAAACCAAAATTTAAAAGCGAAATTCAAAATTCAAAACGAAGTTAGAATTTATAATTATAAAATCTGAAAGTAAAAAAAAAAAATTCAATAAAAACATGAAATAAAATCCCATAAAATCAGATTTTCAAGCTTTAAAATTTTCAAATTGGGAAAGTTTTAATTCGGATTTTGAACATTTTTTTTCGCCAAAAAAAATCCTTTGGAATATTTGGGAATATTTGGGAATTCTTTTCCAGGTGTGGCCGGATTTGCCCGGAATAAACGTCGACGAGTC
>NW_020939370.1:5156-5354 GCF_003984885.1 Neopelma chrysocephalum | reverse complement strand
ATTTTTAATTTTTAATTTTTAATTTTAAATTTTTAATTTTTAATTTTATTTTAAATTTTTAATTTTTAATTTTAAATTTTAATTTTAAATTTTTAATTTTAAATTTTTAATTTTAAATTTTTAATTTTTAATTTTTAATTTTATTTTAAAATTTTAATTTTTAATTTTAAATTTTTAATTTTAAATTTTTAATTTTTA
>NW_020939370.1:0-5056 GCF_003984885.1 Neopelma chrysocephalum | reverse complement strand
ATTTTTAATTTTAAATTTTTAATTTTAAATTTTTAATTTTAAATTTTAAATTTTCAATTTTAAATTTTTAATTTTTAATTTTCAATTTTAATTTTTAATTTTTAATTTTTAATTTTTAATTTTAAATTTTATTTTAAATTTTTAATTTTTAATTTTAAATTTTTAATTTTAAATTTTTAATTTTAAATTTTCAATTTTAAATTTTTAATTTTTAATTTTCAATTTTAATTTTCAATTTTTAATTTTTAATTTTTAATTTTAAATTTTTAATTTAATTTTCAATTTTAATTAAAAGTCCATTACCTGCAAAATGAGGTCAAAAACGAGGAACTCGGTTGAAAACCGAAATTTCGAAAAATTGAAATATTTAATTTTAACTCTATTAATTAATTTTAATTAAAAATGAAAATTAGTTAAAAAATGAAAAATTTTGTAAAAATTATTTTAAAAATTTAGTTAAAATTTAGTTAAAAACTTAGTTAAAATTAGTTTAAATTTAATTAGTGAATTTTAATTAAAATAATTTGAAAAAATATTTTAATGTTAAAATTTAAGATTAAAAATTCTACTGTTTAATTATTGAGTTAAAAAACGAGGAATTCGGTTGAAAACCGAAATTCCGAAAAATCGAAATAATTAATATTAACATTATTAAATCGCATTTTAATTAAAGTTAATTTTAATTAAAATATTTTTATAAAATATTTTAATGTTAAAATTTAGGATTAAAAATTCTAATGTTTAATTATTGAGGTAAAAAAGAAGGAATTCGGTTGAAAATAGAAATTCTGAAAAATTGAAATATTTAATGTTAACAATATTAATTCGCATTTTAATTAAAATCAATTTTAATTAAATATTTTGATAAAAGTATTTTAATATTAAAATTAAGGATTAAAAATTCTAATATTTAATTATTGAGGTAAAAAAGAAGGAATTCGGTTGAAAACCGAAATGCCGAAAAATTGAAATATTTAATATTAATATTAATTATTAATTTGTATTTTAATTAAAATTAATTTTAATTAAAATATGTTGATAAAATATTTTAATGTTAAAATTTAGGATTAAAAATTCTAATGTTTAATTATTGAGGTAAAAAACGAGGAATTTGGTTGAAAATCAAAATTTAGGTGAAAGCAGAAACAGAAAATTAGAATGTCAATAAAAATTGAAATTTAATATTAAAAATTCTGATATTTAATTATTGAGTTAAAAAGAAGGAATTTGGTTGAAAATTGAAATTTAGTTGGAAGAAAATTCAAATTTCAATAAAAACTGAAATTTATTATTAAAAATTCTGATATTTAATTATTGAGGTAAAAACCAAGGAATTCGGTTGAAAATTGAAATTTAGGTGGAAGAAAATTCAAATTTCAATAAAAACTGAAATTTAAGATTAAAAATTCTAAATATTTAATTATTAAGTCGAAAATCGGAATTCAGGTGGAAGAAAATTCAAATATTGATAAAAACTGAAATTTAGTGTTAAAAATTCTAAATATTTAATTATTAAGTCAAAAATCGGAATTTAGGTGGAAGAAAATTCAAATTTCACTTAAAACTGATATTAAAAACTAATTATTTACTATTAACATTTAATATTTATTATTTAATATTAAAACCTGATATTAAAAACTAATTATTTACCATTAATATTTAATATTTATTATTTAATATTAAAAACTGATATTAAGACTAATTATTTAATATTAATATTTAACATTTATTATTTAATATTAAAAACTGATATTAAGACTAATTATTTACTATTAATATTTAATATTTATTATTTAATATTAAAACCTGATATTAAAACCTAATTATTTACTATTAATATTTAATATTTATTATTAAATATCAAAAACTGATATTAAAACCGAATTATTTACTATTAATATTTAATATTTATTATTTAATATTAAAAACTGATATTAAGACTAATTATTTAATATCAATATTTTATATTTATTATTTAATATTAAAACTGATATTAAGACTAATTATTTAATATTAATATTTTATATTTATTATTTAATATTAAAAACTGATATTAAAAACTAATTATTTAATATTAATAATTAATATTTGTTATTAAATATTAAAAACTGATATTAAAAACTAATTATTTACTATTAATATTTAATATTTATTATTTAATATTAAAACCTGATATTAAAAACTAATTATTTACTATTAATATTTAATATTTATTATTTAATATTAAAAACTGATATTAAAACTAATTATTTAATATTAATATTTAATATTTATTATTCAATATTAAAACCTGATATTAAAACTAATTATTTAATATTTAATATTTAACATTTGTTATTTAATATTAAAACCTGATATTAAAAACTAATTATTAACTATTAATATTTTATATTTATTATTTAATATTAAAAACTGATATTAAGACTAATTATTTACTATTAATATTTAATATTTATTATTTAATATCAAAAACTGATATTAAAAGCTAATTATTTAATATTAATATTTTATATTTATTATTCAATATTAAAACCTGATATTAAAAACTAATTATTTAATATTAATATTTAACATTTATTATTTAATATTAAAACCTGATATTAAAACCGAATTATTTACTATTAATATTTAACATTTATTATTTAATATTAAAAACTGATATTAAAACCGAATTATTTACTATTAATATTTAACATTTATTATTTAATATTAAAAACTGATATTAAAAACTAATTATTTACTATTAATATTTAATATTCATTATTTAATATTAAAAACTGATATTAAAACTAATTATTTACTATTAATATTTAACATTTATTATTTAATATTAAAAACTGATATTAAAAACTATTTACTATTAATATTTAATATTTATTATTTAATATTAAAACCTGATATTAAAATATAATTATTTACTATTAATATTTAATATTTATTATTTAATATGAAAACCAATATTAAAAATTCTAATCTTTAATGTTATTTAATGGAATTATGAATTAAAATAAGGTGTTAAATTAAGATTTTAAGGGTACAACTTGAATTTAGGATTTAGATAATGTAAAAAAAAATTAAAATTAATATTAATTTATATAAATTGAATTATTTAAATTAATTTTAAAATTAAAATTATTAATTAGGAGGGAGTTTAATTAAGGATTAATGAAAATAAATTGATTTTTCAGGACCCGGCGATTTCGGTCAATGAGTCGAATTATTTGGCCTTCGAGAGGGGGAAGGAAGAGAAAGTTTTTATCACGTGGCCCAACAGCAGCGACATCATTTATGCCAAGGTGAAAATTGAATTTTAGAGGAGAAAAATAATAAATAAAGAATAAAATAAAGTAAATAAAAATAAAAAAATAAATAAAAAAGGGTTTAGAAAAAATGAGAGAAAAATAAAGGTCAAAAAATGGGAAAAAAATTGAAATTTTAAAGTGAAATTCAAATTTTAGAGTGAAATTGGAATTGTGAAATGAGATTGAAATGTTAGAAGCGAGATTAAAAATTAAATTAAAATTTAACAGAGAATTTAAAAATTCATAGAAAAAAGAAATTCAATTTTTAAAATGAAATAAAGAATTAAAAACGAACTTAAAAATAAAAAATGAAAATAAAAGTTAAATTTAAATTTGAAAATGAAATGAAAATTTTGAAAATGAGATTAAAAATTTGAAATTAAATTTAAAAAAGTTAAAATTTTTAAACGAAATTCAAATTTTAAGGCAGAATTAGAATTTTGAAAATGAGATTGAAACTTTGAAATTAAATTAAAAATTAAATTAAAATTTTAAAATGAAATTCAAATTTTAAGGTGAAATTGGAATGTTGAAAATGAGATTAAAAAGTTGAAATTAAAATAAAAATTAAATTAAAAGTTGAAAATGAAATTGAAAATGAAATATAAATGAAAAATAAAAAATTAAAAATCATTTAAAATTGAAGTTCAATTTTAAAATTAATTGAAATTTTTGAAAATGAGATTAAAATTTTGAAATTAAATTAAAAATGAAATTACAATTTGAAAATGAAATTAAAAATTAAAAATATATTAAAAATTAAATTAAAATTTGAAAAATGAAATTGAAAATGAAATATAACTTAAAAATAAAAAAATTTAGAATTAAATTAAAAATTTTAAAATGAAATTCAAATTTTAAGGCGAAATTGGAATGTTGAAAATGAGATTAAAAATTTGAAAAGGAGATTAAAAATGAAAATAAAAATTATATTAAAATTTAAGAAAGGAATTAAAAATTAGTAGAAAAATGAAATTCAAATTTTAAAGTGAAATGAAAATTTTGAAAATGAAATTCAAATTTTAAAATGAAAGAAAAAATTAAAAATTAACTTAAAAATTAAATTAGAATTTTGAAAATGAAAATTTTGAAAATGAGATTAAAAATTGAAAATTAAAAACTCAAAGAAAAAATTAAATTAGACTTTTAAAATCAAATTAGAATTTTGAAAATGAAATTAAAAAGTTGAAATTAAGTTAAAAAAAATAAAAATTTTAAAACAAAATTCAAATTTTAAGGCGAAATTAGAACTTTAAAATGAGAATAAAATTTTGAAATTAAATTAGAAAAAATTAAAATTTTAAAATGAAATTCAAATTTTAAAGTGAAATTAGAATTTTGAAAATGAGATTAAAATTTTGAAATTAAATTAAAATTTAAAAATCTAAAAATTAAATTGAAATTTGAAAATGAGATGAAAATTTTGACACTAAAATTGAAAACTGAAAATTAAATCAAAAACGGAAAAAGTTAAAAAACGAAACCAAAATTTAAAAGCGAAATTCAAAATTCAAAACGAAGTTAGAATTTATAATTATAAAATCTGAAAGTAAAAAAAAAAAATTCAATAAAAATACAAAATAAAATCCCATAAAATCAGATTTTGAAGCTTTAAAATTTTCAAATTGGGAAAGTTTTAATTCGGATTTTGAACATTTTTTTTCGCCAAAAAAAATCCTTTGGAATATTTGGGAATATTTGGGAATTCTTTTCCAGGTGTGGCCGGATTTGCCCGGAATAAACGTCGACGAGTC
>NW_020939369.1:263-381 GCF_003984885.1 Neopelma chrysocephalum | reverse complement strand
TATTTTATTCCTTTTTTCTTCCTTTTTTCTTTTTTCTTTCTTTTCTTCCTTTTTTCTTTCTTTTTCTTTCCTTTTTCTTCCTTTTTTCTTCCTTTTTTCTTCCTTTTTTCTTCCTTTT
>NW_020939369.1:0-163 GCF_003984885.1 Neopelma chrysocephalum | reverse complement strand
TTTCTTCCTTTTTCTTCCTTTTTTCTTCCTTTTTCCTTTCTTTTTTCCTTTCTTTTTCTTCTTTTTTTTCTTTCTTCATTCTTTCTTTTTTCTTCCTTTTTTCTTCCTTTTTCTTCCTTTTTTCTTCATTTTTTCTTCCTATTTTATTCCTTTTTTCTTCCTT
>NW_020939368.1:263-381 GCF_003984885.1 Neopelma chrysocephalum | reverse complement strand
TATTTTATTCCTTTTTTCTTCCTTTTTTCTTTTTTCTTTCTTTTCTTCCTTTTTTCTTTCTTTTTCTTTCCTTTTTCTTCCTTTTTTCTTCCTTTTTTCTTCCTTTTTTCTTCCTTTT
>NW_020939368.1:0-163 GCF_003984885.1 Neopelma chrysocephalum | reverse complement strand
TTTCTTCCTTTTTCTTCCTTTTTTCTTCCTTTTTCCTTTCTTTTTTCCTTTCTTTTTCTTCTTTTTTTTCTTTCTTCATTCTTTCTTTTTTCTTCCTTTTTTCTTCCTTTTTCTTCCTTTTTTCTTCATTTTTTCTTCCTATTTTATTCCTTTTTTCTTCCTT
>NW_020939367.1:0-701 GCF_003984885.1 Neopelma chrysocephalum | reverse complement strand
TTTCCTTCCTAATAATCACATTTTCAAGCCAAAATTCCATGTTTCTTTCTTAGTTTCCTTTCTAATAATCACATTTTCAAGCCAAAATTCCATATTTTTTCTTGACTTCCTTCCTAATAATCACATTTTTTTGAGCCCGAATTCCCTATTTATTTCTTGGTTTCCTTCCTAATAATCACATTTACTGAGCAAAATTCCATATTTCTTCTCACTTTCCTTCCTAATAATCATATTTTTTGATCCCAAATTCCCTATTTATTTCTTGATTTCCTTCCTAATAATCACATTTTCCAAGCAAAATTCCATATTTATTCTCACTTTTCTACATAATAATCACATTTTTTGACCCCAAATTCCATGTTTATTTCTCGGTTTCCTTCCCAATAATCACATTTTCAAGCCAAAATTCCATGTTTCTTTCTTGGCTTCCTTCCTAAAAATCACATTTTTAGAGCCCAGATTCCGTGTTAAACTCTT
Source organism: Neopelma chrysocephalum (assembly GCF_003984885.1). Taxonomy (NCBI): domain Eukaryota; kingdom Metazoa; phylum Chordata; class Aves; order Passeriformes; family Pipridae; genus Neopelma; species Neopelma chrysocephalum. The sequence goes on along the minus strand of NW_020939367.1, from coordinate 224 downwards.
GATTTCCTTCTAATAATCACATTTTCAAGCCAAAATTCCATATTTATTTCTCGGTTTCCTTCCTAATAATCACATTTTTTTAACCTCAAATCCCATATTTCTTGGTTTCCCGCCAATAATCACACTTTTTCAGCCAAAATTCCATATTCTTTTACTGGTTTCCTTCCTAATAATCATATTTTTCAAACCAAAATTCCATATTTATGTCTCAGTTTCCTACATCA
>NW_020939366.1:0-1105 GCF_003984885.1 Neopelma chrysocephalum | reverse complement strand
CTTCCTAATAATCACATTTTCAAACCAAAAATTCCATATTTATTTCTTGGTTTCCTTCTAATAATCACAGTTTTGATCCCAAATTCCATATTTATTTCTTGGCTTCCTTCAAATAATCACATTTTCAAGCCAAAATTCCATATTTTTTCTTGACTTCCTTCCTAATAATCACATTTTTTTGAGCCCGAATTCCCTATTTATTTCTTGGTTTCCTTCCTAATAATCACATTTACTGAGCAAAATTCCATATTTCTTCTCACTTTCCTACATCATAATCACATTTTTTGAGCCCAAATTCCATATTTATTCTTTAATTTCCTTCCTAATAATCACATTTTCAAGCCAAAATTCCATATTTTTTCTTGACTTCCTTCCTAATAATCACATTTTTTGAGCCAAAATTCCATATTTATGTCTCAGTTTCCTACATCATAATCATATTTTTTGAGCCAAAATTCCCTATTTATTTCTTGGTTTCCTTCCCAATAATCACATTTTCAAGCCAAAATTCCTTGTTAATTTCTTGACTTCCTTCCTAATAATCACTTTTTTCAAGCAAAATTCCACATTTCTTCTCACTTTCCTTCCTAATAATCACATTTTCAAGCCAAAATTCCATATTTATTTCTTGCTTTCGTCCCAAATAATCACATTTACCAAGAAAAATTCCATATTTCTTCCTAGTTTCTTGCATCATAATCACATTTTCAAGCCAAAATTCCATATTTACTTCTTGGCTTCCTTCCTAATAATCACATTTTTTGAGGCCAAATTCCATATTTATTTCTCAGTTTCCTTCTAATAATCACATTTTTTGAGCCCAATTTCCATATTTATTTCTCGGTTTCCTTCCTAACAGTCACATTTTTTTAGCCCTAAATTCCATATTTATTTTTTGGTTTCCTTCCTAATAATCACATTGTTGAGCCAAATTCTGTATTTATTTCTCAGTTTCCTTCCTAATAATCACATTTTTCAAGCCCAAAATTCCACATTTCTTCTCACTTTCCTTCCTAATAATCACATTTTTTGACCGAAAATTCCATATTTACTTCCCGATTTCCTTCCTAATAATCACATTTTTCAAGCCCAAAATTCCATATCT
>NW_020939365.1:0-701 GCF_003984885.1 Neopelma chrysocephalum | reverse complement strand
TTTCCTTCCTAATAATCACATTTTCAAGCCAAAATTCCATGTTTCTTTCTTAGTTTCCTTTCTAATAATCACATTTTCAAGCCAAAATTCCATATTTTTTCTTGACTTCCTTCCTAATAATCACATTTTTTTGAGCCCGAATTCCCTATTTATTTCTTGGTTTCCTTCCTAATAATCACATTTACTGAGCAAAATTCCATATTTCTTCTCACTTTCCTTCCTAATAATCATATTTTTTGATCCCAAATTCCCTATTTATTTCTTGATTTCCTTCCTAATAATCACATTTTCCAAGCAAAATTCCATATTTATTCTCACTTTTCTACATAATAATCACATTTTTTGACCCCAAATTCCATGTTTATTTCTCGGTTTCCTTCCCAATAATCACATTTTCAAGCCAAAATTCCATGTTTCTTTCTTGGCTTCCTTCCTAAAAATCACATTTTTAGAGCCCAGATTCCGTGTTAAACTCTTGATTTCCTTCTAATAATCACATTTTCAAGCCAAAATTCCATATTTATTTCTCGGTTTCCTTCCTAATAATCACATTTTTTTAACCTCAAATCCCATATTTCTTGGTTTCCCGCCAATAATCACACTTTTTCAGCCAAAATTCCATATTCTTTTACTGGTTTCCTTCCTAATAATCATATTTTTCAAACCAAAATTCCATATTTATGTCTCAGTTTCCTACATCA
>NW_020939364.1:0-1105 GCF_003984885.1 Neopelma chrysocephalum | reverse complement strand
CTTCCTAATAATCACATTTTCAAACCAAAAATTCCATATTTATTTCTTGGTTTCCTTCTAATAATCACAGTTTTGATCCCAAATTCCATATTTATTTCTTGGCTTCCTTCAAATAATCACATTTTCAAGCCAAAATTCCATATTTTTTCTTGACTTCCTTCCTAATAATCACATTTTTTTGAGCCCGAATTCCCTATTTATTTCTTGGTTTCCTTCCTAATAATCACATTTACTGAGCAAAATTCCATATTTCTTCTCACTTTCCTACATCATAATCACATTTTTTGAGCCCAAATTCCATATTTATTCTTTAATTTCCTTCCTAATAATCACATTTTCAAGCCAAAATTCCATATTTTTTCTTGACTTCCTTCCTAATAATCACATTTTTTGAGCCAAAATTCCATATTTATGTCTCAGTTTCCTACATCATAATCATATTTTTTGAGCCAAAATTCCCTATTTATTTCTTGGTTTCCTTCCCAATAATCACATTTTCAAGCCAAAATTCCTTGTTAATTTCTTGACTTCCTTCCTAATAATCACTTTTTTCAAGCAAAATTCCACATTTCTTCTCACTTTCCTTCCTAATAATCACATTTTCAAGCCAAAATTCCATATTTATTTCTTGCTTTCGTCCCAAATAATCACATTTACCAAGAAAAATTCCATATTTCTTCCTAGTTTCTTGCATCATAATCACATTTTCAAGCCAAAATTCCATATTTACTTCTTGGCTTCCTTCCTAATAATCACATTTTTTGAGGCCAAATTCCATATTTATTTCTCAGTTTCCTTCTAATAATCACATTTTTTGAGCCCAATTTCCATATTTATTTCTCGGTTTCCTTCCTAACAGTCACATTTTTTTAGCCCTAAATTCCATATTTATTTTTTGGTTTCCTTCCTAATAATCACATTGTTGAGCCAAATTCTGTATTTATTTCTCAGTTTCCTTCCTAATAATCACATTTTTCAAGCCCAAAATTCCACATTTCTTCTCACTTTCCTTCCTAATAATCACATTTTTTGACCGAAAATTCCATATTTACTTCCCGATTTCCTTCCTAATAATCACATTTTTCAAGCCCAAAATTCCATATCT
>NW_020939363.1:0-397 GCF_003984885.1 Neopelma chrysocephalum | reverse complement strand
GCCTTTTGAAAAAAATTAATTTTTTTTAATTTAAAAAAGTTATTTTAAAAAAATGAATTTTAAAAAATTTAATTAATTCTTTTTAAAAAATTCTTTTAAAAAAATTAAATTTCTTTTAATTTAAAATAATTCCTTTAAAAAAATTGCTTAAAAAAATGATTTTTTCTAAATTTAAAAAAATTCCTTAAAAAATTACTTTTTAAAAAAGATTGAATTTTTTCAATTTAAAAAACTCCCTTAAAAAAAATTGAATTTTTTCATTTTAAAAAACTCCCTTAAAAAAAATTGAATTTTTTAAATTTAAAAAAATTCCTTCCAAAAAAATTACTTTGAAAAAAATTGAATTTTTTTTAATTTAAAAATCTTCCTTAAAAAAATTACTATTAAAAAAAATTGA
>NW_020939362.1:0-397 GCF_003984885.1 Neopelma chrysocephalum | reverse complement strand
GCCTTTTGAAAAAAATTAATTTTTTTTAATTTAAAAAAGTTATTTTAAAAAAATGAATTTTAAAAAATTTAATTAATTCTTTTTAAAAAATTCTTTTAAAAAAATTAAATTTCTTGTAATTTAAAATAATTCCTTTTAAAAAATTGCTTAAAAAAATGATTTTTTCTAAATTTAAAAAAATTCCTTAAAAAATTACTTTTTAAAAAAGATTGAATTTTTTCAATTTAAAAAACTCCCTTAAAAAAAATTGAATTTTTTCATTTTAAAAAACTCCCTTAAAAAAAATTGAATTTTTTAAATTTAAAAAAATTCCTTCCAAAAAAATTACTTTGAAAAAAATTGAATTTTTTTTAATTTAAAAATCTTCCTTAAAAAAATTACTATTAAAAAAAATTGA
>NW_020939361.1:0-3351 GCF_003984885.1 Neopelma chrysocephalum | reverse complement strand
AATTGAATTTTTTCAATTGAAAAAACTCCCTTAAAAAAAATTGAATTCTTTTAATTAAAAAAACCCGTTTGGAAAAAAATTAAATTTTAATTAAAAAAAATTCCTTTAAAAATAAAATTGATTTTTTTTAAAATTTATAAAAAATTCCTTAAAAAAATTCCTTAAAAAACTTCCTTTATAAAAAATTGAATTTTTTAATTTAAAAAAACCCCTTTAAAAAAATTGTTTTTTTTTTTTTTTTTAAATTTTAAAAACTTCCTTTAAAAAAATTTGAATGTTTTTAATTAAAAAAACTCCCTTAAAAAAAATTGAATTTTTTAATTTAAAAAACTCCTTTGGGAAAAAAAATTAAATTTTAATTAAAAAAAAAAATTCCTTTAAAAAAAAATGGAATTTTTGATTTTCCTGGATTTCTCCAGCTTTTCCGGGCTTTCACGGCGATGCCGGATTTCTTCCGGAATTCCACCATCCGTTGGTGGGCGCGGGAAATCTCCGAAGTTTACGAAAACCCCCGGAATTCCTCCCGGAGCATCAAGTTCGACGGGTTGTGGATCGTGAGTAAAAAAAAAAAACCCCTTTTTTGGGGATTTTGAGCCCAAAATTGAGGCTCCGCCCACCCCAAAATCCTGGGAGGAGGCGGAGCTTCAATCCCAAATATCCCCCCAAAAATAAGCCAAATTTATTGATTTATGCATTTATTTATTTATTCAATTTTATTTATTTTATTCTATTCTATTTATTTATTAATATTTATTAATTTAATTATTAATTATTTGCTTATGTTTATTTGCTTTTATTTATTTCTTTAATTATTTATTTGGTCAATTTTGTTTCTTTATTCAATTTTATGATTTTATTTTTACTTGCTTCTTTATCCAATCACATTTATTTATTCAATTAATGTATTTATTCAATTTTATTTATTTTTTTTATTCTATTTATTTATTCAGTGTCGCAAATTTATTAATTTAATTATTAATTATTTAACTTTGTTTGTTTGCTTTTATTTATTTAATTATTTGGTCAATTTTGTCTATTTATTCAATTTTACTAATTTATTCAATTTTATTTGTTTAGTTAAATTTATGTTTTTATTTCTTCAACTTTATTTATTTATTTCATCGATTTTTTAATTTATTCAGCTTTTTAATTTATTTCTTCAATTTTTTTTATTTATTCGATTCTATTTATTTCTTCAATGTTACATCTTTATTTATTTAATTAATTACTACTTATCTTTGTTTATTTGCTTTTATTCATTTATTTAATTATCTATTTGGTCGATTTTTTTGTTTATTCAATTTTACTAATTCGTTTAATTTATTATTTGTTTATTCAATTTTATTTATTTATTCTATTCTATTTGATTTATTTCATTATTAGTTATTGATCTTTGTTTATTTATTTAATCAATTTTTAATTTATCCAACCTTTTTATTTATTTATTCATTTTTATTTATTTATTTTATTCTATTTATTTATTAATATTTATTAATTTAATTATTAATTATTTGCTTATGTTTATTTGCTTTTATTTATTTCTTTAATTATTTATTTGTTTATTCGATTTTATTTATTCCGTTTTACTTGTTTCTTTATTCAACTTTATTTATGTAATCAAATTTATTTGTTTATTTATTTATTAATCTTTATTCAATTGTATTTGTATTCAATTCATTTATCCACTCAATTTTATTTCTTTATTTAATTTTACGTCTTTATTTATGTAATCAATTTTTTTTACTTATTCAACTTTATTTATTTATTTATTAATCAATTTTTTTATTTATTCAACTTTTATATTCATTTATTCAATTGCATTTATTTAATTAATTTTTATTATTTAATTATTCGATTAATTTTAATTATTTACTCAATTTAATTTATTTACTTATTTATTTTATTACTTATTTATTTAAATTATTTATTTATTTATTCAATTTTAATTATTTATTGAATTTTATGTTTTATTCATTTATTTAATCAATTTTTCATTTATTCGACTTTATTTAATCAATTTTTTAAATTTAATCAGTTTAATTAATTTATTTATTCAATTTCTTTTATTTAATTATTTATTTAACAAGCCATTCAATTTTATTTATCTATTTATTTATTTATTCAATTTCACTTATTTATTTCATCAATTTGATGTATTTATTTAATCAATTTTTTATTTATTCGACTTCATTTAATCAGCTTTTTTAATTTAATCAATTTTATTTATTTATTTACTCAATTTCATTTATTTACTTATTTATTTAGTAATCCATTCACTTTTATGTACTTATTTATTTATTTATTCAATTTTATTTATTTATTTAGTTTTACATTTTATTTATTTATTTATTCAACTTTATTTATTTATTAATTCATCTTTATGTATTCATTTAATCAATTTTCTATTTAGTCATTCAACTTTATTTAATCAATTTTTTATTTATTTATTCAGTTTCATTTCCTTAATTATTTATTTAATAATCTAATCCATTTTATTTATTTATTTAATTTTATTTATTTAATTTTATTCGTTTGCTCAATGTCATTTATTTAATTATTTATTTAACAAGCCACTAAATTCTATTTATTTATTTATTTATTTACTTATTTATTTATTTATTCAATTTCCCTTATTTCTTTAATAATTTTTATATATTTATTTAATCAACCTTTGGTTTGGGAAATGAAATATTCCCAATATTCCAGACTTGACCACAAAGGGAATTTCCCATCGGGAATAAAGAAACACCAACAAATGACCCCAAAAATCAGAATATTCCCCTTTCTTTAATTCCCTGGAGAACAAAACAACTCGGGGCAAAACCCCAAACTGCTGAAAATTCTGGGAATTCTGGGAATTTTGGGAATTGGCCCCGGATTTGAGAGGAATTTGTCCCTTTTTCCCCCTCCCAGGACATGAACGAACCCTCGAGTTTCGTCCACGGCACCGTCGGCGGCTGCCGCAACCGGGAGCTCAACTTCCCGCCCTACGTGCCCCGTGAGTCCCGAAAAATCCCAAAATTCCAACTTTTCCGGTGGCAAATGTGGGTTAAACCGGATGGAATCCGATTGAAACCGAAATTCAGGATTTTTCTTCCTCTTTTCCTTTTTTTTTCCGCCTTTTTTTTTCATTTTTCCTTTTTTTTCCTTTTTTCTTCCTTTTTTTCGTACTTTTTTCTTTATTTTTTCTTGCTTTTTTCTTCCTTTTTTATTTCTTCTTTCTTCCTTTTTTCTTCCTTTTTTCTTTTTACTTCTTTATTTTCTTTCTTATTCTTTTTTCCCTTTTTTCTGCCTTTTTTTCTTTCTTTTTTCTTCATTTTTTCTTCCTATTTTATTCCTTTTTTCTTCCTT
>NW_020939360.1:0-3359 GCF_003984885.1 Neopelma chrysocephalum | reverse complement strand
AATTGAATTTTTTCAATTGAAAAAACTCCCTTAAAAAAAATTGAATTCTTTTAATTAAAAAAACCCGTTTGGAAAAAAATTAAATTTTAATTAAAAAAAATTCCTTTAAAAATAAAATTGATTTTTTTTAAAATTTATAAAAAATTCCTTAAAAAAATTCCTTAAAAAACTTCCTTTATAAAAAATTGAATTTTTTAATTTAAAAAAACCCCTTTAAAAAAATTGGTTTTTTTTTTTTTTTTAAATTTTAAAAACTTCCTTTAAAAAAATTTGAATGTTTTTAATTAAAAAAACTCCCTTAAAAAAAATTGAATTTTTTAATTTAAAAAACTCCTTTGGGAAAAAAAATTAAATTTTAATTAAAAAAAAAAAATTCCTTTAAAAAAAATGGAATTTTTGATTTTCCTGGATTTCTCCAGCTTTTCCGGGCGTTCACGGCGATGCCGGATTTCTTCCGGAATTCCACCATCCGTTGGTGGGCGCGGGAAATCTCCGAAGTTTACGAAAACCCCCGGAATTCCTCCCGGAGCATCAAGTTCGACGGGTTGTGGATCGTGAGTAAAAAAAAAAAACCCCTTTTTTGGGGATTTTGAGCCCAAAATTGAGGCTCCGCCCACCCCAAAATCCTGGGAGGAGGCGGAGCTTCAATCCCAAATATCCCCCCAAAAATAAGCCAAATTTATTGATTTATGCATTTATTTATTTATTCAATTTTATTTATTTTATTCTATTCTATTTATTTATTAATATTTATTAATTTAATTATTAATTATTTGCTTATGTTTATTTGCTTTTATTTATTTCTTTAATTATTTATTTGGTCAATTTTGTTTCTTTATTCAATTTTACGATTTTATTTTTACTTGCTTCTTTATCCAATCACATTTATTTATTCAATTAATGTATTTATTCAATTTTATTTATTTTTTTTATTCTATTTATTTATTCAGTGTCGCAAATTTATTAATTTAATTATTAATTATTTAACTTTGTTTGTTTGCTTTTATTTATTTAATTATTTGGTCAATTTTGTCTATTTATTCAATTTTACTAATTTATTCAATTTTATTTGTTTAGTTAAATTTATGTTTTTATTTCTTCAACTTTATTTATTTATTTCATCGATTTTTTAATTTATTCAGCTTTTTAATTTATTTCTTCAATTTTTTTTATTTATTCGATTCTATTTATTTGTTCAATGTTACTTATTTATTTATTTAATTAATTACTACTTATCTTTGTTTATTTGCTTTTATTCATTTATTTAATTATCTATTTGGTCGATTTTTTTGTTTATTCAATTTTACTAATTCGTTTAATTTATTATTTGTTTATTCAATTTTATTTATTTATTCTATTCTATTTGATTTATTTCATTATTAGTGATTTATCTCTGTTTATTTATTTAATCCATTTTTTAATTTATTCAAATTTTTTTATTTATTCAATTTTATTTATTTATTTTATTCTATTTATTTATTAATATTTATTAATTTAATTATTAATTATTTGCTTATGTTTAATTGCTTTTATTTATTTCTTTAATTATTTATTTGTATATTCAATTTTATTTGTTCATTCGATTTTATTTATTCCGTTTTCCTTGTTTCTTTATTCAACTTTATTTATGTAATCAAATTTATTTGTTTATTTATTTATTAATCTTTATTCAATTGTATTTGTATTCAATTCATTTATCCACTCAATTTTATTTCTTTATTTAATTTTACGTCTTTATTTATGTAATCAATTTTTTTTACTTATTCAACTTTATTTATTTATTTATTAATCAATTTTTTTATTTATTCAACTTTTATATTTATTTTTTCAATTGTATTTATGTAATTATTTTTTATTATTTAATTATTCTATTAATTTTAATTATTTACTCAATTTAATTTATTTACTTATTTATTTTATTACTTATTTATTTAAATTATTTATTTATTTATTCAATTTTAATTATTTATTGAATTTTATGTTTTTATTCATTTATTTAATCAATTTTTCATTTATTCGACTTTATTTAATCAATTTTTTAAATTTAATCAGTTTAATTAATTTATTTATTCAATTTCTTTTATTTAATTATTTTTAAACAAGCCATTCAATTTTATTTATCTATTTATTTATTTATTCAATTTTATTTCATCAATTTGATGTATTTATTTAATCAATTTTTTATTTATTCGACTTCATTTAATCAGCTTTTTTAATTTAATCAATTTTATTTATTTATTTACTCAATTTCATTTATTTACTTATTTATTTAGTAATCCATTCACTTTTATGTACTTATTTATTTATTTATTCAATTTTATTTATTTATTTAGTTTTACATTTTATTTATTTATTTATTCAACTTTATTTATTTATTAATTCATCTTTATGTATTCATTTAATCAATTTTCTATTTAGTCATTCAACTTTATTTAATCAATTTTTTATTTATTTATTCAGTTTCATTTCCTTAATTATTTATTTAATAATCTAATCCATTTTATTTATTTATTTAATTTTATTTATTTAATTTTATTCGTTTGCTCAATGTCATTTATTTAATTATTTATTTAACAAGCCACTAAATTCTATTTATTTATTTATTTATTTACTTATTTATTTATTTATTCAATTTCCCTTATTTCTTTAATAATTTTTATATATTTATTTAATCAACCTTTGGTTTGGGAAATGAAATATTCCCAATATTCCAGACTTGACCACAAAGGGAATTTCCCATCGGGAATAAAGAAACACCAACAAATGACCCCAAAAATCAGAATATTCCCCTTTCTTTAATTCCCTGGAGAACAAAACAACTCGGGGCAAAACCCCAAACTGCTGAAAATTCTGGGAATTCTGGGAATTTTGGGAATTGGCCCCGGATTTGAGAGGAATTTGTCCCTTTTTCCCCCTCCCAGGACATGAACGAACCCTCGAGTTTCGTCCACGGCACCGTCGGCGGCTGCCGCGACCGGGAGCTCAACTTCCCGCCCTACGTGCCCCGTGAGTCCCGAAAAATCCCAAAATTCCAACTTTTCCGGTGGCAAATGTGGGTTAAACCGGATGGAATCCGATTGAAACCGAAATTCAGGATTTTTCTTCCTCTTTTCCTTTTTTTTTCCGCCTTTTTTTTTCATTTTTCCTTTTTTTTCCTTTTTTCTTCCTTTTTTTCGTACTTTTTTCTTTATTTTTTCTTGCTTTTTTCTTCCTTTTTTATTTCTTCTTTCTTCCTTTTTTCTTCCTTTTTTCTTTTTACTTCTTTATTTTCTTTCTTATTCTTTTTTCCCTTTTTTCTGCCTTTTTTTCTTTCTTTTTTCTTCATTTTTTCTTCCTATTTTATTCCTTTTTTCTTCCTT
>NW_020939359.1:0-360 GCF_003984885.1 Neopelma chrysocephalum | reverse complement strand
AGCTCCAGCTGCAAACGGAGGATCTTCCCCTCTTCATGTTCCAGGGAAGCCTGAAAAAAGTATAAAAACCAATTAATTTTAAAAAAACCCCAATGTCAAAAGGTTTCCATGAAGTATTATCACAAAGAATAGTATACAGCAAGAGGTCTGAGACTGCAGGAAAGGAAAAGTACACCCATAGATCCAAAGATTTTAATGGTGTACAAAATCTCTGCTTCCTGTGCCTGGATTTAATTCTCAATGTATATAATTTCATAAATGTCACCTAAAGTCGCCTAACTATGTTGTAACTAAATAATTAACAACAGAAGGTTGTACCTCAGCTTCCTCCAGGGAGGCTTGCAGTTCAGATTTCTCCTG
>NW_020939358.1:0-372 GCF_003984885.1 Neopelma chrysocephalum | reverse complement strand
ATTTGCTTCTTGACTTTCTCCAGCTCATGAATTGCCTTTCCTCCCTCTGCAATCTGCTCCGTGAGGTCGGAAATCTCCTCTGTGGGAACAAAGACCAATGGCTTGCTCAGGCCCAGAGCAGAATGGGAAGGGCCCTGTCCCACCAGGGTGACAGGCATCCTTGCAGAGCTGCAGGCACAGACCCCGCAGCAATGCTCAGCTTGTGAGAAAGCCCATCCCGGAGCAGAGGGCCAGGGACTTACGCTGCAAGTTCTTGTTCTCCCGCTTCATTGTTTCCAGGTGGTCCAAGGACTCCTCATAGGCATTCTTCATCTTAAACAGCTCTGTGCTGAGGGAGCGAGACTCCTTCTGGGAGGCCTCCAGCTCAGCCTG
>NW_020939357.1:0-353 GCF_003984885.1 Neopelma chrysocephalum | reverse complement strand
TTGCTTCTTGACTTTCTCCAGCTCATGAATTGCCTTTCCTCCCTCCGCAATCTGCTCCGTGAGGTCGGAAATCTCCTCTGTGGGAACAAAGACCAATGGCTTGCTCAGGCCCAGAGCAGAATGGGAAGGGCCCTGTCCCACCAGGGTGACAGGCATCCTTGCAGAGCTGCAGGCACAGACCCCGCAGCAATGCTCAGCTTGTGAGAAAGCCCATCCCGGAGCAGAGGGCCAGGGACTTACGCTGCAAGTTCTTGTTCTCCCGCTTCATTGTTTCCAGGTGGTCCAAGGACTCCTCATAGGCATTCTTCATCTTAAACAGCTCCGTGCTGAGGGAGCGAGACTCCTTCTGGGAG
>NW_020939356.1:0-348 GCF_003984885.1 Neopelma chrysocephalum | reverse complement strand
CAGCTTCTTCTTGGTGTTGATCAAGCTGGTGTTCTGTGCAACAGGAAGGACATGGCAAGATTTTTATTCTAAGGTCTGCAATAACAAACCTACTCCCTGAGCCAAGTCTTTCCCTTTCCATCGGCAATTGTGAATGTGGAATTCTTTGTACAGTGGTTGTTTACGTAATGCCAGTGGTGGGCTCGGGTGATGGACACTGAACATGCCTTTCCTTGTGGACTGCAGTAGAGAGGCCATTCTAGTACTGCCTGTCCCCGGGTATGTTCCTGCTCTCTGGGTTTGTTAAGTGTCAACACGGCTGCCTTTGCTCCATGCCCTGACCTGGGTATGGAGGAGCTGCACACGTTC
>NW_020939355.1:0-1010 GCF_003984885.1 Neopelma chrysocephalum | reverse complement strand
GTCTCCAGCTTCTTCTTGGTGTTGATCAAGCTGGTGTTCTGTTGAGCAGCACCAGAGATTTGTTTTTGTTAGCTCATTATTTGAAATCAAGAACATTACAGGACTTTGAATAATTTCAGACATAATTATGTGAAAAATTGATATCAGAAATTTTTCTAGTGAAATTTCTTATCACTGGGGAAGAAGGGTTTTGTTGTTTTGGTTTTTTTTCCTCCAAGAATTAATTTTATTAATTTGAAAAATGTTTAGAAATACAATATATGCCACATCTTAGCTACCAAGGCTAGCTCAGGAAAGTAACAAAAATAGATTGAGAGAAGTCAGTGAAATGCCTTCTCTTCAACGTTAGGGAAGCGTAATCTATCCTCAGCAACTGAAAAGAAAAAAAATTGGAATGAAGATAGGATGGATCCCTTCCAGAATCTTCTCAGCACCTGAAACCAGACACTTTCCATAGATTTCACCACTTGACCACTCAATGACTGTTATGACATGTAGCTCATGTCAAAGCCTGCTTGATATGGGCTACATTAGAGACAGGTGTTCATCCCCGCTCTCTTGCTAGTGATAAAATACATTTTGAATGTAATATGAGGATTCCTCAGTGCTACATTTCAACTGACAAGGAATGAATGTTGCTGTGGTCAAAGAATTTCCTGACTGTTTGGAGCATTTGGCATGTCCCTGTGACTAAAGTGTCTCCTCTGGAGATTATCTGAGCACGCAAGTAAGGTAGAAGCATGGGAGCCATCGTACGCAGCTTGGGAAAACAGTGCACACACTTTTCCAGTAAAGATCTCTTTTAGTAACTTAATGAATACTTCAGAAAAGGACTCTCTTTCTCGAAGTTGAGCCTCTAGTGGTGACTGGAATAAAGCACACAAGTGTTCTCCCACTTACCAAGAACGCCATTTTTCACCAAAGGACCTCACCTGGGTATGGAGGAGCTGCACACGTTCACTGGCATCCATCAGTTCCTGCTCAGCCACTTTCCTCGACCGCTCCGTCTG
>NW_020939354.1:0-457 GCF_003984885.1 Neopelma chrysocephalum | reverse complement strand
GTCTCCAGCTTCTTCTTGGTGTTGATCAAGCTGGTGTTCTGTTGAGCCACAAATATTTTGTCCAGTTAGTTCCAAAAGAGAACACTTATTTTAGGAATGTATTGTTTCAATGTAACGTTATCTTCTATATATCTAATATTAAGATTCTCCTGATGCATCTTGTGAGGTCATACACAGCAAGATAGCAGAGAGTTCTTAAAATTTGAAGAAGCCCTTCTGACTGCTGATGCAATCCTACTCATTTGGCTGTAATCCATTTCTTCATACAAGTTTACTAATTCTGGTTAAGGTGAAGTTTTTTTATCACAGCTATTGATTTAAGAATTTGCACAGCTGAAAATCTGTAAAGGAAAAAAAAGGCTCATGGGTTTTTGAATCTCATGAGTCTAACCTGAGTGTGGAGGAGCTGAACTCTCTCACTTGCATCCATCAGTTCCTGCTCAGCCACTTTCCTCGA
>NW_020939353.1:0-618 GCF_003984885.1 Neopelma chrysocephalum | reverse complement strand
GTCATCCTGGGTCCTGAGAGCATCGTCCAAATGGATCTGGGTGTCCTTGTAAGAAAAAAAAGACAGAATGGAAGGCATATTTTTCCTTTTCTTTTATTTTCCATTTTAATATCAGTATAGAAATGATAGAATTCTAAAAAAAGGAAAATTTTTAGCTGTGGGAACGAGCTGAGCCAGCCTACACCTGTGGATTCAGTTAATTAGAATCAAAAAGTATTTTGATTAAGTATTTTGGCCTTGATCATGTTTTGACAAAGAGAGTGCTGTGTTCCCAAATCGGAAAACCACTTAATGATTTGCACAATAATGTGCATGGTTTATACAATCACAGAATGATAGTGTGTGAATGTTTGAAATCAAAACATCAAGTCACCAAAGTCTTGGGAATTATTGTTAACTGAATGGCAACACCTGGTGCTGTTTACCCAAAGAGGTTAATAAAAGGGGACCACAGAGATGTGTGGAGAATCCTGAAAACTGAATGGTGTGTTTGTGCAGTCCTATTCCTTCATTGTTGATATTCAGCTGTGTCAGAAACAAGTGAGAACCTGGTTTGTTGTGCTGTACCTTCAGCACAGCCTGTGTGTTTCTCAGGTTCTTTTGTGCCTCAGCAGCCTG
>NW_020939352.1:0-1131 GCF_003984885.1 Neopelma chrysocephalum | reverse complement strand
CTGTCTCCAGCTTCTTCTTGGTGTTGATCAAGCTGGTGTTCTGTTGAAGGGCATGAACGTCACAGTTTTGGTTTTTTTAGCTTGCAGTATCATATCAAGCAATTTGCATAACTTTTTTAATATAGGTTGTGCCATCAGGTCACATTCTATTCTAATGGAGCTGCTGCAGTAGCTGTCAGTATCTTAGATATGATGTGCTACAGTATTTCGTGAACATCCTTCATAAAGTCTTTCTTAACAGTTTCTTAGGCAACAGAGAAGAAATTTAGACTGAAAAATTAAAAAAAGACATGATTTTTCCTTACCATTTTCAATCTAGTGATCATAAAACTTTGAAATGGTTCTATTGAATGCTTATAATGACATTGTTAAACTTAATGACAAATGTTAGTGTACTGCTGTTTTGTTAATAGTTGGCCGATGTTTGCCTTTAAAGTCTCAAATGGAAATGTGAAAGGTGTTGAACTCAAGTAAGTAATAGAGTAAGAACGTCAAGTATCTCTCTGAAATTATTACTTTTAAGGTATCTATGCTGTAGTCTACTGAAATTCATATTATAATTATGTCTGAAAAGACAGTCTTAATATTATCTGTTACGTATTACTTCTTATTTACTGTGAAATTACTTCATTTTACAAAATACTGTTACAGTTCAGCCAGTCTTCAGTGGCTGAATATGTAATTTATATGTATGGAGCAAAAGTATAAATACCAAATGTATTTATATACTAACCTGGCTATGTAGGAGCTGAACTCTCTCACTTGCATCCAGGAGCTCCTGCTCAGCCACTTTCCTCGACCGCTCCGTCTGCTCCAGGGCTGCCCGTAGCTCCTCAACTTCAGCCTGCAGCAGGTTTGCTCTGCGCTCCACCATGGCCACCTGCTCCTTCAGGTCCTCTTGTGCCCTGACAGCATCATCCAAGTGTATCTGGGTATCCTGGAAAGAGAGTCAAGACAGATTGTGAGGTGTGTATTTTCTATTTTCCTATTTTCTGTTTTCCCATCAATATAGAACTGACAGAATTGCACAACAGGAAAAAAATTTAGTTGTGGCAGAAACCAGTCATCGCATGTTTAATTACGCCATACCTTCAGCACTGCTTGTGCATTTCTCAGGTTCTTTTGTGCCTC
>NW_020939351.1:0-2452 GCF_003984885.1 Neopelma chrysocephalum | reverse complement strand
GGTCCTGAGAGCATCGTCCAAATGGATCTGGGTGTCCTGTAAGAGAGGAAAGAGAATTTATAAGGCATCACAGCACTGTTGCAATTGCCACCAGTCTAGTAATTACTATGGCAGTACAATATATATAATTATATATTTATATGAGGCATTATTGTCAGTAAATGCACAGTATCTAAGAATGTGAGCAGGATGTTGAGTCATGGTATTGTGCTCTGTCCCAGGTTGAGTGACAGCCCTGCTTAAATTTTAGGCTGTGCAAGGGGAAGGCAAGCCTGAATTCAAACTCTGACTGACTAAATTTCCAAGATAAAGGAAACTGGACCTTTGTTCCTGCTTGGGGCAGCAGAAGGAACTTTCCTTCATCCTCTGAAGTGCTGCTATGTAACAGATACTATGCTCTGGGGTTGAAAAATGAAGAGCACGTGAGTGACAGGATCCTACTATTCCATGTAGGCTTTAATGATACTGCAATAAGGCAACTTGTGACCATCAAAAGATGGCCCTCAGAGCAAAGGATACAAAGTACAGGCGGCAGAGTACTTTCCTTCAGTGAGAAGAAAGGGTTTAAGAAGGAGAAGAATGACTGAAAAGGTGAATGGGTGTTTTTCTGGCTGTGTAATTGATGCCATAATCAAGGTTTTGGCTTCTATGATCATGAGTATATCTTTGAGAAACTGTCTCTGTTAGGAGCTGATGAGATTCACCTGAGCCAGTAGGGCAGGAGGGTGTTCACCAGTAATCTAGCTAGAGCTTTAAACTAGACTTAGTAGGAGAAGAGAATGGAGTTTTGAGTTAGGGAGAAGAGCCAGGACCTGCTGATGCCTTAGGAAGCAACAGGGAAATGTTCCAAAGGATTTAGGGTTCATTCCTCTAAAAAAGTGATAACTGAGGTGCCTCTATACCAATGCATGTAGCATGGGTAACAAACAGGGGGAGTTAGAAGCCCCTGTAAATCTAGAAAACTCTGATCTAGCTGCTGTCACTGGAGCCTGGTGGGACGAATCACATGGCTGGAGTGCTGCATCAATGGCTATAAAATGTTCAGAAGGGACAATGAAGGTACAAGGAAGGGGCAAGGAAGGAGGGGTGAGAAGGTGGTGTCTATGGATTGTTTGCACAGAGCTGTCTTTGAAAAACAGTGATTTGTCAGCTTATGAGTAAAAATTAGAGGCCAAGCCAACAAAGGAAACCTTATGGCTGGTGTTTACTATGAGGATCCTGACCTAGGGGAGACTTGTAACCAACTATCATAACTTCAACTATTGGAAGCATCATGCTTGCACGACCCAGTCCTGCTAGGAGACTTGAATCACTTTGACATCTGCTGGAAAAGCAGCACAGCAAGCTGTAAGCAGTCCAGGATATTCCTGGAGTGTATCAAGGGTAATATATTCATCCAGGGGATAGGCTGCCCCGCTGAAAAACTGTTACTGGGCCTGCTACTTACCAACACAAATAAACTAATTAGAGATGTCAAAACTGGTGGTAAACTGGGCTGCAGTGATCAACCCCTGGTGGTATTCATGATTTTGAGGGATCTGGGCCAGATGAAGAGTAAGGTCAAGACCCTGAATTTTAGGAGAGTGGAGTTTCAGTTGTTTAAGGAATCACTGGGTGGAACCCTGTTGAGAAACTGCCCTCAAGAAAAAAGAAGCAGAGAAGAGTTAAGAACATTTTTCTTAGAGTGCAAGAGCTCTAAATTGCCACTTGGAAGCAGTCAGCAAGGAAGGCAGTAGAACAGAGTGGCTGAGCAAGGAGCTCCAGAACAAACTCCAGTGTAAGAAGGAAAAGCATAGGCAGTAGAACAAGGGACATATATCCTGAGAAGAATATAGAGATGCTGCCTGGATGTGTGGAGATAGGCTTACAAGAGCCAAGGCACAGTTCGATCTGAATTCCTGTTTTATAAAGTTTTGAGGTGGCCTCCCATTGAGTACTGTGGGCAGTTCTGGGCCCTGCAATTAAGGAAAGATATTATGGGACATGAATGCATCTAGAGGAAGGCAGTAAAGCAAGAGAAAGCGTTGGAAGGCATGTTATCTAAGGAGTGGCTGAGGAAATGAGGGTTGTCTGGTTTGCAAAGAAGGCTGCTGAGAGGTGACCTCATTGTTCTACAGCTTTCTGAGGTGGGGCAGAACAGATAGAGGTGCTGATCTCTTCTCCTTGATATCCAGTGACTGTGTGTCGTGGATGTGCCTCCACTGGAAGTGTTCAAGGTCAGGTTGGATGGGACTTTGAGCTGTCTGATCTAGTACAAGGTGTTCTTGCCCATGGCAGAGGGGCTGGACTAGATGAACTTTGTGGGTCTCCTTCAACCCAAACCATTCAATAATTCAGTGGTTCTATGATATTACACAAATGAGATTCCTATGTGCACATCGTTAGCTTAACATACCTTGAGCACAGCCTGTGTGTTTCTCAGGTTCTTTTGTGCCTCAGCAGCCACACGGTT
>NW_020939350.1:0-334 GCF_003984885.1 Neopelma chrysocephalum | reverse complement strand
CAGCTTCTTCTTGGTGTTGATCAAGCTGGTGTTCTGTGCAACAGGAAAGACAGGAATGGTGCTGTCAGTCCAAATGCCTGCACATCAAGGCCTGAAAGTGCAAGTAGGGTTTAGGAAAGTCTTTAATATAAGAGACTTGCATTAAACTGGGCATTGAGGGCTGGCTGGAGGGACAGCACATTTCATCAAGTGTTTACACAGTAATCACTTACAAGGTGCGGGACATTCTCTCTCTTTTTTATCCCTTGTGGATGGGATTAATTTCCAGCAGTGCCTGACCTGGGTATGGAGGAGCTGCGCACGTTCAGTGGCATCCAGGAGCTCCTGCTCAGCC
>NW_020939349.1:0-341 GCF_003984885.1 Neopelma chrysocephalum | reverse complement strand
TCCTGCTCCAGCTGCCACCGCCGAGCTCCTCACTCACCCCACTCAACGCCTGTTCCTCCAGGAGCTGCTCCTTGGGACACACATGATTTCCACCCCAGAGCAGTGGGAAAATCCAAGGTGTCCCTGCCCAGAGCTGTGCCTGGAGCATCCTTTTGGTCCATCAGTAGTGACTGAAGGCTTGGGGAGCCAACTCAGAGAGGTGCCCCCTGGGATTTGCTGGTCATTACCAGAGAGGGTCTTGTGAGGGAAGTGTCCTTTGGAGCCGTCTTGGCCACAGCCACCATGAAGCCTTCGAGTGTAAAATGTCTGGTGACAGGAGGAAAAGTGCCAGCAAACCTTCA
>NW_020939348.1:0-507 GCF_003984885.1 Neopelma chrysocephalum | reverse complement strand
CAGAAGGAAGAAAAATGGCTGGGGCCAGGTCAGGGGAGTTCAGGCAGAGATCAACTGGGTGTGCTGGCAAAGCAAAGGAGGGACTTTAGTCAGCGATTCCCCTCGAGGGCAGATGTGCAGCTGCTCCCTGGGCATCCCAGAGCCTCGGGGGGTGCGGCGGCTGCTCAGGAAGGCACCTGCTGGGTCACAGCCACTGCTGGATATTGTCCCCTCAGGCCACTTGTCCCAGCTCTGTCCCCTCCCCGCTTCTCTCCCCTTGCAGCGCTGCCAGCACTGGCTCAGTCTCAGGTGCCGGTGGCTGCATTGGAGAATATGAACTGAAGCCCAGCCAGATCAGCCCCCAGGCACCCTTTGCAGTCCCAGCACCGCTTTCTATTGCTTCAGAAACAGGGAAAAAGCCACATGAAACTGTGTAAGTGCAGAGAACCACTGAGCACATTTATGGGACAGTTGGGGATCACTTTCCTCCTTGAAAGCGAGGGAGGGAAGCAGCAAGGCTGGCAGGAG
>NW_020939347.1:0-333 GCF_003984885.1 Neopelma chrysocephalum | reverse complement strand
CCCCCGGGAACGGCCTGAAGTTGTGTCAGGGCAGGTTTAGGTTGGATATCAGGAAAAGGTCCTTCACCCAGAGAGTGGCTGAGTACTGGAAGAGGCTCCCCAGGGCAGTGGTCACAGCACCAAGGCTGACAAAGCTCAAGAAGCATTTGGATGATACAATTGTGCACAGGATGTGACTCTTGGGGATGGTCCTGTGCAGGGCCAGGAGTTGGACTCGATGATTTTTGTGGGTCTCTTTCAACTCACAATATTCTATGATTCTGTGAACCTCAAAAAATTAACCCTGTCCTGGCTGGAACCAGGACATCCCACAAGAAGGACCTCAACAGGATG
>NW_020939346.1:0-303 GCF_003984885.1 Neopelma chrysocephalum | reverse complement strand
ATTCAGGACTTGCTTGGCCACTTCTTGTCTCTGCTTCTGCAGCTCCTCAGAAGTTGCTTTTTTGTCTTTTATTTTCAGGAGTTTCTGGAAAGCCTTTTTCTCCCAGGAGTGCCGCACTTGGCTCTCCAGCTTATGGTAGTCTTCATATTGCAGATGTTGCAGGGCTTCTGTGCACTGGACTCCCAGTATCTGGGACAGTTTGGGGAGCCAATATCCAGCCTCCAGTCCTTCCTTCTGAAGTGCCTCTGCCAGGAGCTGTGCCTTTCCATCCCCCTCTCGGGTGTCCTCCTGTGAAGCCATGGC
>NW_020939345.1:0-318 GCF_003984885.1 Neopelma chrysocephalum | reverse complement strand
ATTCAGGACTTGCTTGGCCACTTCTTGTCTCTGCTTCTGCAGCTCCTTAGAAGTTGCTTTTTTGTCTTTTATTTTCAGGAGTTTCTGGAAAGCCTTTTTCTCCCAGGAGTGCCGCACTTGGCTCTCCAGCTTATGGTAGTCTTCATATTGCAGATGTTGCAGGGCTTCTGTGCACTGGACTCCCAGTATCTGGGACAGTTTGGGGAGCCAATATCCAGCCTCCAGTCCTTCCTTCTGAAGTGCCTCTGCCAGGAGCTGTGCCTTTCCATCTCCCTCTCGGGTGTCCTCCTGTGAAGCCATGGCTGTGGGGGAAGAAAA
>NW_020939344.1:0-305 GCF_003984885.1 Neopelma chrysocephalum | reverse complement strand
GGCTGTGGGGGAAGAAAAGAGACTTTCCCTAAGGTTTGTTGTGAGAGGCCCCAGGCTCCTCTAAGAGGCTCTGCAGCAGCTCTGGTCCTGGGGATGCTCCCACCCGGCTGCTGGAGCCCAGCCTGGGATGTCACAAGACCCAGGGTCTCCTTCCCAGGACAGTGGATGCGTCCTTCCTAGGACAATGGATGTGGGATCAGCCCTGAAGCTGAGTGTGTATCCCAGAGACAAAACACACACACACACACGCACACACAAAAAGTTGGCCACACAACCTGCCATGGACAAGGTGCCGCCTTCAACAT
>NW_020939343.1:0-327 GCF_003984885.1 Neopelma chrysocephalum | reverse complement strand
CCCCCGGGAACGGCCTGAAGTTGTGTCAGGGCAGGTTTAGGTTGGATCTCAGGAAAAGGTCCTTCACCCAGAGAGTGGCTGAGTACTGGAAGAGGCTCCCCAGGGCAGTGGTCACAGCACCAAGGCTGACAGAGCTCAAGAAGCATTTGGATGATACAATTGTGCACAGGATGTGACTCTTGGGGATGGTCCTGTGCAGGGCCAGGAGTTGGACTCGATGATTTTTGTGGGTCTCTTTCAACTCACAATATTCTATGATTCTGTGAACCCCAAAAAAATAACCCCATCCTGGCTGGAACCAGGACATCCCACAAGAAGGACCTCAAC
>NW_020939342.1:0-419 GCF_003984885.1 Neopelma chrysocephalum | reverse complement strand
TGAGGGGAGAGCTCACTGCAGTTACAACTTCCTTGGGAGGGGAAGAGGAGGAGCAGGCACTGAGCTCTGCTCTGTGGGGACCAGTGACGGAACCCCAAGGAATGGCCTGAAGTTTTGTCAGGGCAGGTTTAGGTTGGATCTCAGGAAAAGGTCATTTACCCAGAGAGTGACTGAGTACTGGAAGAGGCTTCCCAGGGCAGTGGTCACAGCACCAAGGCTGACAAAGCTCAAGAAGCATTTGGATGATACACTTGTGCACAGGATGTGACTCTTGGGGATGGTCCTGCGCAGGGCCAGGAGTTGGACTCGATGATTGTTGTGGGTCCCTTCCAACTCAGAATATTCTAGGATTCTGTGAACCCCAAAAAATTGACCCCATCCTGGCTGGAACCAGGACATCCCACAAGAAGGACCTCAAC
>NW_020939341.1:0-1077 GCF_003984885.1 Neopelma chrysocephalum | reverse complement strand
TTCCCAAATGTGGGAAGTCAAGCAGATGAGGCAGAAGGGCCTGGAGGAGAAGCCATGTGAGGACACTGAGGGCACTTGGTGTGTTCACCTGGAGAAGAGAAGACTGAGGGGAGCCCTCACTGCAGTTACAACTTCCTTGGGAGGGGAAGAGGAGCAGGCACTGATCTCTGCTCTGTGGGGACCAGTGACGGAACCCCAGGGAACGGCCTGAAGTTGTGTCAGGGCAGCTTTAGGTTGGATATCAGGAAAAGAGTCTTTACCCAGAGAGTGACTGAGTACTGGAATAGGATCCCCGGGGCAGTAGTCACAGCTCAAGGCTGACAGAGCTCAAGAAGCATTTGGATAATACACTTGTGCACAGGATGTGACTCTTGGGGATGGTCCTGTGCAGTGTCAGGAGTTAGACTCGATGATTGTTGTGGGTCCCTTCCAACTCACAATATTTTGTGATTCTGTGAACCCCCAAAAATTGACCAACAAGAAGCACCTCAACAGGATGAAGAGCTGGGCCAGTGCAAAACTCCATGAATGTCAAGGAGTCCAAGTGCAAAAGGCTGCACCTGGGTCTTGGGAATCCCAGGCACAAAGACAGACTGGGCAGAGGATGGATGGAGAGCAGTCCTGGGGAGAAGCACTTTGGAGTGCTGGTGGGTGAGAGGCTGGACCCAGGCCAGAAACCCTCTGTGTGCCCCACAGCATGGGCAGCAGGGGAGGGGGGATTCTGCCCTTCTGCCCCACTCAGGTGAGACCCCACCTGCAGAGCTGCCTTCAGCTCTGGGGAGCAAGTCCAGAGGAGGCCACGGAGATGCTCTGAGGGCTGGAGCCCCTCTGCTCTCGAGCCAGGCTGGGGGTGTTCATGTGGAGAAAGAAGGCACCAGGGAGACCTGAGAGCCCCTTCCAGTGCCTAAAGGGGCTCCAGGAGAGCTGAAGAGGGAGAAATGGCACTGGCGTTGGATCCCACCAGGCCCTGAGCCCCCACCCAGCAGTTACTGCACTCCTGCCAGTGGGATGGGACAGAGAAGGGGAAAAGCAGAAGGAAGAAAAATGGCTGGGGCCAGGTCAGGGGAGTTCAGGCAG
>NW_020939340.1:0-322 GCF_003984885.1 Neopelma chrysocephalum | reverse complement strand
TCTGTCAGCTCATTCAGGACTTGCTTGGCCACTTCTTGTCTCTGCTTTGCACTCTCCAAGTGCTGCTTCTGCAGCTCCCCAGAAGTTGCTTTGTCATCTGATAATTTTAGGAGTTTCTGAAGCGCCTTTTTCTCCCAGGAGTGCCGCACTTGGCTCTCCAGCTTATGGTAGTCTTCATATTGCAGATGTTGTAGGGCTTCTGTGCACTGGACTCCCAGTATCTGGGACAGTTTGGGGAGCCAATATCCAGCCTCCAGTCCTTCCTTCTGAAATGCCTCTGCCAGGAGTTGTGCCTTTCCATCCCCCTCTCGGGTGTCCTCCT
>NW_020939339.1:0-1009 GCF_003984885.1 Neopelma chrysocephalum | reverse complement strand
TTGTCCCCTCAGGCCACTTGTCCCAGCTCTGTCCCCTCCCAGCTTCTTTCCCCTTGCAGTTCTGCCAGCACTGGCTCAGTCTCAGGTGCTGGTGGCTGCGCTGCAGAACATGAACTCCAGCCCAGCCAGACCCTGAACCAGCCCCCAAGCACCCTTTGCAGTCCCAGCACCACTTCCTATTGCTTCAGGAACAGAGAAAAAACCACATGCAACTGTGTTAGTGCAGAGAACCACTGAGCACATTTATGGGACAGCTGGGGATCCATTTCCTCCTTGAAAGCGAGGGAGGGAAGCAACAAGGCTGGCAGGAAGACCTGCCATGGGAATGCCTGCACCCCGTTTCTCGGGAACAGCCCCCCGAGAGTGTTTTCTCCAGCTCTGCCCCAGGGAAATGGGCTCTGAAAGCGTTTGTGCCTTTGAAGGGTTGAAGCAGGGAGCAGAGCGCTCTGGGCGGTGAAGTTTCTTTCGACTGTAAGAGAGGTGAATCCCACCCTCCCTCCACGCGGAGGAAAAGGACAAAGTGTCCCCCCAGGCCTGGGGCCAGAGCAGGAGGTGCCAGGAGGGCCCCTCGTCCCCCTGGAGCTGCCCACGGCCTGGGAGGCTCGGCGTGAGCGGCGAAACCACTCTTCCTGGCCGCATTCCAGGGAACTAAAGCTGTTAAGACACATACACACACCCCCGCAGCTAAAGTGATGACATCGAAAAGCGCCAGAGACAGAGAAAAAAAAAAAGGGCAGAAACTGCTTGCCCCCCCCCCCCCCCCCGACCAGCTCGGCAGAAAGGTAGCTTTGGTGGTATATTTTCTCTGCTTCTAGAAGTAATCTTAGCATTTTCCAACTTTTCTCATTTTTTCCTCTTTCTCTTTGCATCTTTTAGCAATTAATAAAATCAGTTTTCGTATCAACAGATAACTCGTGTGGGTTTTAATTTTGCTTAAGGGAATATTCGAATCTGAAGTTCTTTCTGCAACATTTAAGCAGATTGTAACAAGCACCCCCAGCCCCAGCAC
>NW_020939338.1:0-312 GCF_003984885.1 Neopelma chrysocephalum | reverse complement strand
CAGGAGGACCTGCCATGGGAATGCCTGCACCCTGTTTCTCGGGAACAGCCCCCCGAGAGTGTTTTCTCCAGCTCTGCCCCAGGGAAATGGGCTCTGAAAGCGTTTGTGCCTTTGAAGGGCTGCAGCAGGGAGCAGAGCGCTCTGGGCGGTGAAGTTTCGACTGTCAGAGAGGTGAATCCCAACCTCCCTCAATGCGGAGTTAAAGGACAAAGTGTCCCCCCAGGCCTGGGGCCAGAGCAGGAGGTGCCAGGAGGGCCCCTCATCCCCCCGGAGCTGCCCTGCTCCCTAAGGAGCGGCGCGGGGCACAGGCAG
>NW_020939337.1:0-863 GCF_003984885.1 Neopelma chrysocephalum | reverse complement strand
TCCTGGCTGGAACCAGGACATCCCACAAGAAGGACCTCAACAGGATGGAGAGTTGGGCCAGTGCAAAACCCATGAATGTCAAGGAGTCCAAGTGCAAAAGGCTGCATTGTTGGGGTCTTGGGAATCCCAGGCACAAAGACAGACTGGGCAGAGAATGGATGGAGAGCAGCCCTGGGGAGAAGCACTTTGGAGTGCTGGTGGGTGTGAGGCTGGACCCAGGCCAGAAACCCTCTGTGTGCCCCACAGCGTGGGCAGCAGGGGAGGGGGGATTCTGCCCTCTGTGCCACCCAGTTGAGACCCCACCTGCAGAGCTGCCTCCATCTCTGGGGAACAACAGCACAAGGACGTGGAGCTGCTGGATCAAGTCCAGAGGAGGCCACGGAGATGCTCCCAGGGCTGGAGCCCCTCTGCTTTGGAGACAGGCTGGGAGAGCTGGGGGTTATCATCTGGAGAAAAGAAGGCTCCAGGGAGACCTGAGAGCCCCTTCCAGTGCCTAAAGGGGCTCCAAGAGAGCTGAAGAGGGAGAAATGGCACTGGGGTTGGATTCCACCAAGCCCTGAGCCCCCCCAGCAGCTACTGCACTCCTGCCAGCAGGATGGGGCAGAGAAGGGGAAAAGCAGAGGGAAGAAAAACGGCTGGGGCCAGGTCAGGGGAGTTCAGGCAGCGGAGGTAAACTGGATGTGCTGGCAAAGCAAAGGAGGGACTTTAGGCACTGATTCCCCACGAGGGCAGATGTGCAGCTGCTCCCTGGGCATCCCAGAGCCTCAGGGGGCAGAGCAGCTGCTCGGGAAGGCACCTGCTGGGTCACAGCCACTGCTGGATATTGTCCCCTCAGGCCACTTGTCCCAGCTCTGTCCCCTCCC
>NW_020939336.1:0-562 GCF_003984885.1 Neopelma chrysocephalum | reverse complement strand
AGGGCCCGACTGCACTGACCGTGCCCTTGCTTTTCTTGCAGGACTGATGGACCTGCCGGCCACGCAATTGGCCATGCTGTATATATGTTCTACATGTTGTTTCCTGGTTTTGGACATATGTTTTATATTTTTATATTTTAAGAAAATATTTAATTTTATGGAGAAGATAGTTTTCTTAAGAAGATAGTTTTATTAAGAAATAGGGTTTTTTTATAAAAAGATAGTTTTTAATTAAGAAGATAGTTTTTTGTAGGAAGATAGTTTTTCATTAAGAAGATATCTGTTTTTAATAAGAAGATAGTTGTTTTAAGAAGATAGAAGACATTTTTTTTAATTAAGAAGATTGTTGTTTCTATATAGAAAATAGTTGTTTTTATAAAGAAGACTGTGGGTTTTATAAAGAAGAATTTTGTTTTTACCAAGAAGATTCTTATTTACATAAAGATTTTATACTGAAAATCCATTCTGTATTGATGTTTCCTGCATTGTTGTTGTGTTGTCCTTGTGTAACTCCATTGTCTGGGGGTGCTGGCACGGCCCCCCCGGGCTGGGGGTCCCCGTG
>NW_020939335.1:0-1318 GCF_003984885.1 Neopelma chrysocephalum | reverse complement strand
TGGACTAGATGGCCTTGAAAGGTCCCTTCCAACCCAAACTCTTCTGGAATTCCATCATTCTGGGATGCTGTGCCCACCATGGCAGTGCTCCCTCACCAGAGCCATCTGGGCATGGGGAGCTCACCCACTGCCACCAGGCGCCTGGCCCTGGCCCTCAGAGCAGGGCGGACATGAGGGATGAGGCTCCTCTTGCAGGAAGGAGCAGGTGCTGGGACTGTGCTGGACCATGAGCCTGTGTAGGGAGACAGGAACGGCTCCAGCAGCACTTAGAGGGGCACCAGATTATTGATGGAGGGGTGTGGACAAATGCTCACGGGCCATTTTGGTCAGCAAAATGTCAGCTTTATTAGAAGAAAGACAGCTTATATACTGCTTATGACACACAGACGTGTGATTCTTTCCCAGGCTACATTGGATACATAAGGAAAACATACTGTGTTGTACAGTACTAATTGCACCACAGCAGGTGTCCATAAAACTTGTTTACCTGCCAAAAGAATTCCTCCTTCACCTTGGCACAAGGCCTGCAGCCATATTAGTGGTGTAGTATTTTTGACTGTCTGCACCCAGCCACGCCAAGGCCAAGTTCGCAGAAATGCAATAGAAATTGTTCACACAATTTCTGTCCACTGACACCAGATCCCAGAAGCATCGCCCAGAAAAAGCCTCTGAAGCACCAGGACCCTCCCATTGGCCCTGCACAAGCTCCAGGAACCAGCAGCTCCTCTAACAGGGATGCTAAGGAGCTCCCAAGTTTCCTCACACAACAGCTACTCACTTTTGTTTTGTGAGGTCTCTTTGTATTTAATTCTCAAATTGCAAAGTATTTACATCAACGTTAGAGTTTGAAAGCACCTTTCTGCCCCCCACCCACAAAGCTGGACCTTCTCAGGTTTTTATCCCAATATTTTATTATTAACCAAAAAAAACCAAAAAAAACAAACACCCCAAACCCAGAAAAACGAACCAAACAACAAACAAACAAAAAAACAACCAGGAAAAAAGCTAAATATTTTACAAAGACACCAGAAAAGGCAGGTGAGGGATCTGGGGAGACACACAGATTCACATATTCTCTGCATAGTCCATTGGAGATCTTACAAAAGACTGTGTAAAAAATTAGAACAGCAGAGGAGAATGACTTGCAGGATTTGATGGGGCCCAGGAAGCCAAAGAGCATCCTTAGGTGGGGGCTCCCCTCTGGAGTTTCTTGGCTTTACAAATAAACTGCCAGCCAACACTTGGGGTGGAGGGGAGGCTCTGAATCCTCAGGGCCTCCGGGCCCTGCCGGTTGTGGTGGCGAGTCCGGAGATGCTGA
>NW_020939334.1:0-2141 GCF_003984885.1 Neopelma chrysocephalum | reverse complement strand
TGTGGGGAGAAGGTTTTGGAGCTGGAGGGGCTGATGTTTAAGGCTTTGAAGCTCCAAGCACTCTGGGCTTTCTTTCCCATCCCCATGGCATTGCCCTGGGCCATTGAAGAGCCCAAAGGCCAGCGAGGGATCCTTGCCCTGCCCGGATTCCTGCTGCTGGCAGCGGGCACGGGCCCATGTCCCCCACTCGCGGGGACACGTGGAGTGGGCAGCGCAGGCTGTGGTGGGGAGGGGCCGGGGGTCTTTGGTGTGAGGGAGCTGGTGCTGGGGTGCCATGGGCCCCATGGGTGCAGGGTCCTGGAGGGGGTGCAGGGTGTGGGAGCCGTGGGTGCTGCAGAGAGTGCCGGGGGATGCGATGCTGGGAGGGGCAGGACTGGGGGATCTCAAGGCTGTAGGGGCAGGGAATAGGCACAGGGGAGTCCCCAGGTGATCCTGCCTTCTTTTTCCTGCAGACACAGGCCAGGTTTAACCCCCACCTGCCAGAGCTGCCTTTTGCTGCCCCTGCAGCTCAGGAGGCAGTATCAAAGACTGCTTCACCTTTTCTCATCTGGGCCCGTTCATTCTGCCAGTGACTCGGTTTATGAACTCCCTCACATTGGTTTCTGAGAGAAACCCCAGGAGGAAAACTAAACCAGCAGAGTGCCAGCCTTCACAGGGTCTCACTGCCAGCCCAGGGCACTGGCACAACACCCAGCTGTGCCCTTCCAGTCTGCAGAGTCCCCGCTCATCCAGCTGGGCTGCAGCCCCTTCCCCAGGGGTGGCACGTGTGCCTGCTGTCCTGGCACACACACGGAAGGTGGCAGAGCAATTGCTCCTGTCCTCGGGGCAGTCCCACCTTGCCAGGGGCCAGAGGTAGTGCCCAGCCCCAGCTCCAGCCCGTGTGGGACAGGACAGCAGAGATGAGGTGCAGGGGAGGGCAGGGCGGGCCTGGGGGGTGCAGGTGACTGAAGAAGTGTAACAGAAGAATAAGAATGCTTGACTTCTTCTCTTGCACACGTCTGGATTCCTGAGTAACTCCTGTATTACGTGTCAATCCCTTTTCTAAGGACTTTCAGGGGGAGAGGGAGTGTCAAGCAACGAGGACAAAAGGGATCTAAAGCAACTCTTCCGCTTTAAAGCTTTCCCCAAGGTACCTGTAAGCAGCTCTGAGGGTGGCACTGTGCAGTTCCAGAGTTTTGAAGTTTGTTGTAGAGCCCACAGCATGGTACAAGTTGTTTCTCCTGCTCCTGCTTGACAGCACAGTCTCCTCTTTTCTCCTTTGTGGCTCAGAGCATTGTTAGTTCAGCAGCTTCAGTCCAAGCCTGGAGGGATTTGCAACAGAGAAAGAGGTGTTTGCAGGTGAGTTCTGCATAGGTGAGAAAAACAGACCAATATTCTTGGGCAGTGCAAGTCAGTCTGTGTTTTACAGATGCTGCTGGAGCTCTGTGCCCTCCTGGCTGCATGGGGCCCTAGGAGGTGTGAGTAGTGGGGGATGTGCTCTACAGGGTGAGCAGGGGATCCGGGGCCCTGCCAGCCCCACAGCTCCCACTGAATGCATTCCAGGCAGGGGGCAAACATCTACAGCAAAGGCTCTTTTTGCCAGGAGAGCTGTGGGGTGGTGCTGCTCTCCTTTGGCATTCACCTGTTCTTCCTCTTCCCTTCACCATCACTCACTGTGTTCAATGAGGACACATCAGCTCCACCTGCTGTGAAGGTGCTCCAGCCTTGACCAGACACTCCCAGTTGTCTTTGAGGCCATGAGCAGTGCTGAAAGAGAAGCCACACAAGCAGCATGGTTTGCCCTGAGCCCCTGATTTCAGGGATTGACATCTCACAGCACGCAGTATTATACTCCATTTTCATGGAAGTGAGTATTCTGTGCTCTGATGACTCCTATACACCCTGGTCCTTTCATTGCTGCTGCCACTGGTGGATTTGGGACACCAGATGGCACAAGACAGGCACAAAAGGGAGGGAATAGGATGAATTGAAGAAGGAGGAATGGGAAAAAGGAGAGGACAAAACCTGACAGAGTCCATGACACAGTAACAGGATTTTATTCATGTTATACACCCTGTGACTGTTTCATTTACTGTAGAAGTTCAAACAGGGAAGTTCTGGGTTGTAAATTTATGTATCTCACTGGCACTGAAAAGCTGAAA
>NW_020939333.1:0-564 GCF_003984885.1 Neopelma chrysocephalum | reverse complement strand
GCCCGGTGACGAGCACAACGCAGCCATTCCCCTGCTGCCAGCGAACCGTCAGCAGCTCCCAACGCACCCTCTGCCCTGACCACCTTTTTTTCCAAGAGTACCCTTCACCCTGCTCCCTCTGGACTGTCCCCACCTGCTCCCTTGAACATCCATCAGTCCTGACTCTGCTGCAGTCTGGGTCTTGTGATCCATCCCTGCAGGATGGGCAACCTTGTCCCAGTGAAGGTACAGTGCCAATCCATGGAGGTGGGCACTTCATGACTGCCCAGGTGGGCTGGAGCTCTGTGGGGTTGGAGTGGGACAGGGCCCCCTCTCTGAGGTTGTGCTCCCTGCTGCAGGCTGAGAGAGACACCGAAGAGCCAATGGAAGTGGACCTGGCGAGAGATATGAAAGATGATGTAGAGGAGATGGAGGTGGACATGAAAGAGGATGTAGAAGAAGAGATGGAAGTAGAGGAGGAAGGCGAGAAGGAAGAGGACATGATCCTGGGATAAGGACACCCCACCCCATCAGCAGGACAGGCCCGTCCTGGCCATGCCCTGCCCCGGGGACAGCGGGTCACCT
>NW_020939332.1:0-316 GCF_003984885.1 Neopelma chrysocephalum | reverse complement strand
GGGAAGGTGCCGGCACTGGGCACTGCTGGTGTTGCTGGGCTGGGGCAGAGCGGTGTCCCCAAGAGCAAAGCTGTCCCCAGCACAGAGGGGGGTCTGACATGAGCGGCCCCTGCAGCGCTGCCCCAGAGCAGGCAGGAAAGCTCCTGCTGCCCTTCCTGCTGCAGCCAAAGGGACTGGTGGGGCCAGAGCCGGGATCAGGCCGCAGGGAGGCCAAATGCCAAGGGATGCCCCGAAGGCCATGACAGCCTTGGGAATTGCAGGAGGCAGGATGTGGGGAGAAGGTTTTGGAGCTGGAGGGGCTGATGTTTAAGGCTTT
>NW_020939331.1:0-499 GCF_003984885.1 Neopelma chrysocephalum | reverse complement strand
CAGGACTGACGGACCTGCCGGCCATGGAATCGGCCACTCTGTATATATGTTTTTGACTTTGTTCCTGTTTGTTCTGTAAATACGTTTTATATTGTTGACTTTTTAAGAAGTTTGTTGTTTTTATTAGAAGATACTTTAAGAAGATAGATTTTTAAATAAGAAGATAGTTTTTTATTAAGACAATAGTTTTTTATGAAGATAAGGTTTCTTTTTAAGAAGACAGTTTTTTCTTAAGAAGATAGTTGTTATATTAAGAAGAAAATTGTTTTAATAAGAAGATAGCTGTTCTTAATAAGAAGATAGTTTTTTATGAAGATAGAAGACTTTTTTTATTAAGAAGATTGTATCTATAAAGAAAATAGTGGTTTTTCTAAAGAAGACTGTTGGTTTTATAAAGACGATTTTTGTTTTTACCAAGAAGATTCTTGTTCATATAAAGATTTTATACTGAAAATCCATTCTCTACAGATGTTTCCTGCATTTGTGTTTTGTTGTCCTT
>NW_020939330.1:0-457 GCF_003984885.1 Neopelma chrysocephalum | reverse complement strand
ACCTGGTCCGAGACCACCCTTCACCCTGCTCCCAGGGGAGTGTTTTCAAGTGATCCCTGCTCTGTCCGTCAGTCCTGACTCTGTCTGCAGTGTGGGTCTTGTGATCCATCCCAGCAGGATGTGCAGCCTTATCCCAGTGAAGGTATGGTGCCATTGCATGGAGGTGGGAACCCCCTGACTGCCCGGGTGGGCTGGAGCTCTGCGGGGCTGGTGTGGGACAGGGACCCCTCTCTGACGTTGTGCTCCCTGCTGCAGGCTGAGAGAGACAGCGAGGAAGAGATGGAGGTGGACCCCCAGATAGATATGGATGAGATGATGGATGTGGATGTTGGAGAGACAGTGGAAGATATGGAGGTGGAGATGGAAGATGATGTGGAAGAGATGGAAGTAGATCAGGAAGATGAAGTGGAAGATATGATCTTGGGATAAGGACACACCACCTCAGCAGCAGGTCAGG
>NW_020939329.1:0-418 GCF_003984885.1 Neopelma chrysocephalum | reverse complement strand
ACCCCTGTCACCTACTGCCACACCACCCTTCACCCTGCTCCAAGACCACCCTTCCTTCTGCTCCCAGCTCCCTATCCTTACCAGCTCCCTGATAGTCTGTCAGTCCGGAACTCTCCCTGCTGACTGGATCTCAGCATCGATCCTGCAGGATGTGCAGCCTTGTCCCAGTGAAGGTACAGTGCCATTCCATGGAGGTGGACACCATCCAGCTGCCCAGGAGGGTTGGAGTTCTGTGGGGATGGTTTGGGACAGGGATCCCTCTGAGGTTGTGCTCCCTGCTGCAGGGTCAGAGAGACAGCGAAGAAGCCATGGAAGTAGATGTGGTGTTAGATATGGAGGAGAGTATGGATGTGGATGTTGAAGAGACTTTGGAAGAGATGGAAGTTGACGTGGTGGACAAGATCGAGGATATGGAAGT
>NW_020939328.1:0-659 GCF_003984885.1 Neopelma chrysocephalum | reverse complement strand
TCTGTAAATACATGTCAAAGATTGTTGTTCCATGGGCCCTTAGAATGTGCCCTCTCAGCCCAGACCCCCCCCCGTGTCCTGGGCTCATCCCCAGCCCTGGGGGCAGCAGGGCAGGGGGGGTTCTGCCGCTCTGCTCCGCTCTCAGGAGACCCCACCTGCAGTGCGGCCTCCAGCTCTGGGGTCCCCCACACAACAAGGCCAGGGAACTGCTGCAGCAAGGCCAGAGGAGGCCACCAAGGGGCTCAGGGCACTACAGCACCTCCCCTCTGCAGACAGGCTGGCAAAGTTGGGGCTGTTCAGCCTGGAGAAGAGAAGGTTGTGTGGAGCCCTCAGAGAAACCTTCCCATGTGTGAAGCGGCCTCCAAGGAAACCGGAGGGTGACTCTTGGTCAGGAACTGTAGTGACAGGACAAGGAGTTCAAAGTGACAGAGAGGAGGGTTAGATTTGGTGTTAGGAAAATATTGTTTCCTGTGAGGGTGGTGAGGTCCTGGCAGGGGCTGTGCAGAGAGGCTGTGGATGCCCCATCCCTGGGAACATTCAAGGCCACATTGGATGGAGCCCTGAGAAACTTGCTCAGGTTGGGACAGGATGATTTGCAGGGTCCCTGCCAAGCCAAACCATTCAAGGATTCCATCATTCCATGATCCCCATCCCCCACT
>NW_020939327.1:0-1656 GCF_003984885.1 Neopelma chrysocephalum | reverse complement strand
GGGCCTCCGGGCCCTGCCGGTTGTGGTGGCGAGTCCGGAGATGCTGAGTCCCAGCAGAACCACTGCACAGAACCACGATGGACACACGGACACGAGGACACACAGCCCTGAGCAGGAGGGCTCCTCTGGCATTGCCTTACTGTCTTCTGCCCTGAAATGTCCCCAGCACGTCTTCTCCCGCACAGCTTCCCGAAATCCATGGGGAATTAAGCCAGCCCGGGGCGCTCCTTGTGCCTGCTGCTTCCAGGAAGAGCCAGAGCCTGGACCTGCTGGATGAGGCCCATTCCCAGCCCCCCGCGCCCACACAAGACCCTGCACGTGCCACAGACACCCAAAGGCCAAACTGAACTCGTGTGCCTGCCTTCTCTCTCCACAGCTTCCAGACCAAATCTGGCTTCTACACAGTTGTCAGAGGCTTCTCCCAGGGATGGGATTTTGTGGAATTCAGGCAGAGCTGTGGCACAGGCCACAGGCACAGGCCACCCCTTGGAAGGGCTGCCAAGGGACAGGGTGTCCCTGGCAGTGCTGATGGGGAGATGGCAGCTGCCCATCCCAAAGGGCTGGAAGACTCAGAACATGGAGGTTTGGGGAGTCCCTACCCAAACACAGAAACCTGTAAGGAAAGGAGGGGGCAGAAAAGGCTCCAACTCTCCACATGGTTTTGAAAAAATCCATTAATCCTGTGGCTGTTCAAGCCAGCAGGATCTCTCCGTACAGCTGAAGAGCCTGTTCAAGCTGATTTTGAAGGTTTTCCTCTTTAAAGAAGGAGTCACCAACCAGCCAAGTCCTTGGTTCATAACCAAGTGTCCAGGGAGCTGTGGCAGTGAGCAGGAGGCAGCCGTGTGCCCGAAGCTGCTCAGGTGGAGATTTGTGAGGAGGGCTTTGGCCACCCCGGTGTCCACACTTGGCTCCCACCCAGCTTTGCTGGGACACAGGTGTCACTGCAGGGACTGGGGAGAGGCAGGTTGAGTGTGCTGGCTGTGAGGAGGCTGTGCTGGAGGGAAAGCCCATCCTACAGGGGTGGGGAGGCCCAGAAAGCCCAGCCTTGTGGGGCCGGCAGTGAGATGTGCTGCCTGCTGGTCCTGGCCTTGGCCAGATCCATGGGCACAGCAGGGTCCCTGTGTCACTGCCAGCCCCGCGGGGGCCAGTGCCCCTGTGGATGGGCAGAGTCCCAGGTGTTCCAGCAGGCAGAGGCTGGGAAGCACCGATGGATGCAGTGGGGAGCCCCCGGGGCGTGGCCACAGCCCCTGCTGGGCACGGAAGGGTGCTCCTGGGATCCCTCTGGGATGCAGATGCATCCCAGGTGGGCTTGGAGCGTATTGGCTGCATGAAGAGGAGGCCACAAAGACAATCAGAGGGCTGGAGCCCCTGTGCTGTGTGGAAAGGCTGAGAGAGTTGGGGTTGCTGAGGCGGGAGAAGAGAAGGCCCCGGGGAGGCCTCAGTGCGGCCGGGCAGGAGCTGAAGGGGCCCAGAGGAAAGCTGGGACAGAGTGTTCAGCAGGGCCTGCGGGGAGAGGACAAGGGGGGATGGCTTTACTCTGAAGGAGGAGGACTCAGCTTTGATTTGCTTTAGGAAGATGTTTTTCTGCACTGAGGGTGTTGAAGCCCTGGCAGGGGCTGTTCAGAGAGGCTGTGGATGCCCAATCCATGGGAATGT
>NW_020939326.1:0-562 GCF_003984885.1 Neopelma chrysocephalum | reverse complement strand
AGGGCCCGACTGCACTGACCGTGCCCTTGCTTTTCTTGCAGGACTGATGGACCTGCCGGCCACGCAATTGGCCATGCTGTATATATGTTCTACATGTTGTTTCCTGGTTTTGGACATATGTTTTATATTTTTATATTTTAAGAAAATATTTAATTTTATGGAGAAGATAGTTTTCTTAAGAAGATAGTTTTATTAAGAAATAGGGTTTTTTTATAAAAAGATAGTTTTTAATTAAGAAGATAGTTTTTTGTAGGAAGATAGTTTTTCATTAAGAAGATATCTGTTTTTAATAAGAAGATAGTTGTTTTAAGAAGATAGAAGACATTTTTTTTAATTAAGAAGATTGTTGTTTCTATATAGAAAATAGTTGTTTTTATAAAGAAGACTGTGGGTTTTATAAAGAAGAATTTTGTTTTTACCAAGAAGATTCTTATTTACATAAAGATTTTATACTGAAAATCCATTCTGTATTGATGTTTCCTGCATTGTTGTTGTGTTGTCCTTGTGTAACTCCATTGTCTGGGGGTGCTGGCACGGCCCCCCCGGGCTGGGGGTCCCCGTG
>NW_020939325.1:0-1318 GCF_003984885.1 Neopelma chrysocephalum | reverse complement strand
TGGACTAGATGGCCTTGAAAGGTCCCTTCCAACCCAAACTCTTCTGGAATTCCATCATTCTGGGATGCTGTGCCCACCATGGCAGTGCTCCCTCACCAGAGCCATCTGGGCATGGGGAGCTCACCCACTGCCACCAGGCGCCTGGCCCTGGCCCTCAGAGCAGGGCGGACATGAGGGATGAGGCTCCTCTTGCAGGAAGGAGCAGGTGCTGGGACTGTGCTGGACCATGAGCCTGTGTAGGGAGACAGGAACGGCTCCAGCAGCACTTAGAGGGGCACCAGATTATTGATGGAGGGGTGTGGACAAATGCTCACGGGCCATTTTGGTCAGCAAAATGTCAGCTTTATTAGAAGAAAGACAGCTTATATACTGCTTATGACACACAGACGTGTGATTCTTTCCCAGGCTACATTGGATACATAAGGAAAACATACTGTGTTGTACAGTACTAATTGCACCACAGCAGGTGTCCATAAAACTTGTTTACCTGCCAAAAGAATTCCTCCTTCACCTTGGCACAAGGCCTGCAGCCATATTAGTGGTGTAGTATTTTTGACTGTCTGCACCCAGCCACGCCAAGGCCAAGTTCGCAGAAATGCAATAGAAATTGTTCACACAATTTCTGTCCACTGACACCAGATCCCAGAAGCATCGCCCAGAAAAAGCCTCTGAAGCACCAGGACCCTCCCATTGGCCCTGCACAAGCTCCAGGAACCAGCAGCTCCTCTAACAGGGATGCTAAGGAGCTCCCAAGTTTCCTCACACAACAGCTACTCACTTTTGTTTTGTGAGGTCTCTTTGTATTTAATTCTCAAATTGCAAAGTATTTACATCAACGTTAGAGTTTGAAAGCACCTTTCTGCCCCCCACCCACAAAGCTGGACCTTCTCAGGTTTTTATCCCAATATTTTATTATTAACCAAAAAAAACCAAAAAAAACAAACACCCCAAACCCAGAAAAACGAACCAAACAACAAACAAACAAAAAAACAACCAGGAAAAAAGCTAAATATTTTACAAAGACACCAGAAAAGGCAGGTGAGGGATCTGGGGAGACACACAGATTCACATATTCTCTGCATAGTCCATTGGAGATCTTACAAAAGACTGTGTAAAAAATTAGAACAGCAGAGGAGAATGACTTGCAGGATTTGATGGGGCCCAGGAAGCCAAAGAGCATCCTTAGGTGGGGGCTCCCCTCTGGAGTTTCTTGGCTTTACAAATAAACTGCCAGCCAACACTTGGGGTGGAGGGGAGGCTCTGAATCCTCAGGGCCTCCGGGCCCTGCCGGTTGTGGTGGCGAGTCCGGAGATGCTGA
>NW_020939324.1:0-2141 GCF_003984885.1 Neopelma chrysocephalum | reverse complement strand
TGTGGGGAGAAGGTTTTGGAGCTGGAGGGGCTGATGTTTAAGGCTTTGAAGCTCCAAGCACTCTGGGCTTTCTTTCCCATCCCCATGGCATTGCCCTGGGCCATTGAAGAGCCCAAAGGCCAGCGAGGGATCCTTGCCCTGCCCGGATTCCTGCTGCTGGCAGCGGGCACGGGCCCATGTCCCCCACTCGCGGGGACACGTGGAGTGGGCAGCGCAGGCTGTGGTGGGGAGGGGCCGGGGGTCTTTGGTGTGAGGGAGCTGGTGCTGGGGTGCCATGGGCCCCATGGGTGCAGGGTCCTGGAGGGGGTGCAGGGTGTGGGAGCCGTGGGTGCTGCAGAGAGTGCCGGGGGATGCGATGCTGGGAGGGGCAGGACTGGGGGATCTCAAGGCTGTAGGGGCAGGGAATAGGCACAGGGGAGTCCCCAGGTGATCCTGCCTTCTTTTTCCTGCAGACACAGGCCAGGTTTAACCCCCACCTGCCAGAGCTGCCTTTTGCTGCCCCTGCAGCTCAGGAGGCAGTATCAAAGACTGCTTCACCTTTTCTCATCTGGGCCCGTTCATTCTGCCAGTGACTCGGTTTATGAACTCCCTCACATTGGTTTCTGAGAGAAACCCCAGGAGGAAAACTAAACCAGCAGAGTGCCAGCCTTCACAGGGTCTCACTGCCAGCCCAGGGCACTGGCACAACACCCAGCTGTGCCCTTCCAGTCTGCAGAGTCCCCGCTCATCCAGCTGGGCTGCAGCCCCTTCCCCAGGGGTGGCACGTGTGCCTGCTGTCCTGGCACACACACGGAAGGTGGCAGAGCAATTGCTCCTGTCCTCGGGGCAGTCCCACCTTGCCAGGGGCCAGAGGTAGTGCCCAGCCCCAGCTCCAGCCCGTGTGGGACAGGACAGCAGAGATGAGGTGCAGGGGAGGGCAGGGCGGGCCTGGGGGGTGCAGGTGACTGAAGAAGTGTAACAGAAGAATAAGAATGCTTGACTTCTTCTCTTGCACACGTCTGGATTCCTGAGTAACTCCTGTATTACGTGTCAATCCCTTTTCTAAGGACTTTCAGGGGGAGAGGGAGTGTCAAGCAACGAGGACAAAAGGGATCTAAAGCAACTCTTCCGCTTTAAAGCTTTCCCCAAGGTACCTGTAAGCAGCTCTGAGGGTGGCACTGTGCAGTTCCAGAGTTTTGAAGTTTGTTGTAGAGCCCACAGCATGGTACAAGTTGTTTCTCCTGCTCCTGCTTGACAGCACAGTCTCCTCTTTTCTCCTTTGTGGCTCAGAGCATTGTTAGTTCAGCAGCTTCAGTCCAAGCCTGGAGGGATTTGCAACAGAGAAAGAGGTGTTTGCAGGTGAGTTCTGCATAGGTGAGAAAAACAGACCAATATTCTTGGGCAGTGCAAGTCAGTCTGTGTTTTACAGATGCTGCTGGAGCTCTGTGCCCTCCTGGCTGCATGGGGCCCTAGGAGGTGTGAGTAGTGGGGGATGTGCTCTACAGGGTGAGCAGGGGATCCGGGGCCCTGCCAGCCCCACAGCTCCCACTGAATGCATTCCAGGCAGGGGGCAAACATCTACAGCAAAGGCTCTTTTTGCCAGGAGAGCTGTGGGGTGGTGCTGCTCTCCTTTGGCATTCACCTGTTCTTCCTCTTCCCTTCACCATCACTCACTGTGTTCAATGAGGACACATCAGCTCCACCTGCTGTGAAGGTGCTCCAGCCTTGACCAGACACTCCCAGTTGTCTTTGAGGCCATGAGCAGTGCTGAAAGAGAAGCCACACAAGCAGCATGGTTTGCCCTGAGCCCCTGATTTCAGGGATTGACATCTCACAGCACGCAGTATTATACTCCATTTTCATGGAAGTGAGTATTCTGTGCTCTGATGACTCCTATACACCCTGGTCCTTTCATTGCTGCTGCCACTGGTGGATTTGGGACACCAGATGGCACAAGACAGGCACAAAAGGGAGGGAATAGGATGAATTGAAGAAGGAGGAATGGGAAAAAGGAGAGGACAAAACCTGACAGAGTCCATGACACAGTAACAGGATTTTATTCATGTTATACACCCTGTGACTGTTTCATTTACTGTAGAAGTTCAAACAGGGAAGTTCTGGGTTGTAAATTTATGTATCTCACTGGCACTGAAAAGCTGAAA
>NW_020939323.1:0-564 GCF_003984885.1 Neopelma chrysocephalum | reverse complement strand
GCCCGGTGACGAGCACAACGCAGCCATTCCCCTGCTGCCAGCGAACCGTCAGCAGCTCCCAACGCACCCTCTGCCCTGACCACCTTTTTTTCCAAGAGTACCCTTCACCCTGCTCCCTCTGGACTGTCCCCACCTGCTCCCTTGAACATCCATCAGTCCTGACTCTGCTGCAGTCTGGGTCTTGTGATCCATCCCTGCAGGATGGGCAACCTTGTCCCAGTGAAGGTACAGTGCCAATCCATGGAGGTGGGCACTTCATGACTGCCCAGGTGGGCTGGAGCTCTGTGGGGTTGGAGTGGGACAGGGCCCCCTCTCTGAGGTTGTGCTCCCTGCTGCAGGCTGAGAGAGACACCGAAGAGCCAATGGAAGTGGACCTGGCGAGAGATATGAAAGATGATGTAGAGGAGATGGAGGTGGACATGAAAGAGGATGTAGAAGAAGAGATGGAAGTAGAGGAGGAAGGCGAGAAGGAAGAGGACATGATCCTGGGATAAGGACACCCCACCCCATCAGCAGGACAGGCCCGTCCTGGCCATGCCCTGCCCCGGGGACAGCGGGTCACCT
>NW_020939322.1:0-420 GCF_003984885.1 Neopelma chrysocephalum | reverse complement strand
ACCCCTGTCACCTACTGCCACACCACCCTTCACCCTGCTCCAAGACCACCCTTCCTTCTGCTCCCAGCTCCCTATCCTTACCATCTCCCTGATAGTCCGTCAGTCCGGAACTCTCCCTGCTGACTGGATCTCAGTGTCAATCCTGCAGGATGTGCAGCCTTGTCCCACTGAAGGTACAGTGCCATTCCATGGAGGTGGGCACCATCCAGCTGCCCAGGAGGGCTGGAGTTCTGTGGGGATGGTTTGGGACAGGGATCCCTCTCTGAGGTTGTGCTCCCTGCTGCAGGGTCAGAGAGACAGCGAAGAAGCCATGGAAGTAGACGTGGTGTTAGATATGGAGGAGAAAATGGATGTGGATGTTGAAGAGACTTTGGAAGAGATGGAAGTTGACGTGGTGGACAAGATCGAGGATATGGAAGT
>NW_020939321.1:0-496 GCF_003984885.1 Neopelma chrysocephalum | reverse complement strand
CAGGACTGACGGACCTGCCGGCCATGGAATCGGCCACTCTGTATATATGTTTTTGACTTTGTTCCTGTTTGTTCTGTAAATACGTTTCATATTGTTGACTTTTTAAGAAGTTTGTTGTTTTTATTAGAAGATACTTTAAGAAGATAGATTTTTAAATAAGATAGTTTTTTATTAAGACAATAGTTTTTTATGAAGATAAGGTTTCTTTTTAAGAAGACAGTTTTTTCTTAAGAAGATAGTTGTTATATTAAGAAGAAAATTGTTTTAATAAGAAGATAGCTATTCTTAATAAGAAGATAGTTTTTTATGAAGATAGAAGACTTTTTTTATTAAGAAGATTGTATCTATAAAGAAAATAGTGGTTTTTCTAAAGAAGACTGTTGGTTTTATAAAGACGATTTTTGTTTTTACCAAGAAGATTCTTGTTCATATAAAGATTTTATACTGAAAATCCATTCTCTACAGATGTTTCCTGCATTTGTGTTTTGTTGTCCTT
>NW_020939320.1:0-316 GCF_003984885.1 Neopelma chrysocephalum | reverse complement strand
GGGAAGGTGCCGGCACTGGGCACTGCTGGTGTTGCTGGGCTGGGGCAGAGCGGTGTCCCCAAGAGCAAAGCTGTCCCCAGCACAGAGGGGGGTCTGACATGAGCGGCCCCTGCAGCGCTGCCCCAGAGCAGGCAGGAAAGCTCCTGCTGCCCTTCCTGCTGCAGCCAAAGGGACTGGTGGGGCCAGAGCCGGGATCAGGCCGCAGGGAGGCCAAATGCCAAGGGATGCCCCGAAGGCCATGGCAGCCTTGGGAATTGCTGGAGGCAGGATGTGGGGAGAAGGTTTTGGAGCTGGAGGGGCTGATGTTTAAGGCTTT
>NW_020939319.1:0-457 GCF_003984885.1 Neopelma chrysocephalum | reverse complement strand
ACCTGGTCCGAGACCACCCTTCACCCTGCTCCCAGGGGAGTGTTTTCAAGTGATCCCTGCTCTGTCCGTCAGTCCTGACTCTGTCTGCAGTGTGGGTCTTGTGATCCATCCCAGCAGGATGTGCAGCCTTATCCCAGTGAAGGTACAGTGCCATTGCATGGAGGTGGGCACCTCCCAACTGCCCGGGAGGGCTGGAGCTCTGTGGGGCTGGTGTGGGACAGGGACCCCTCTCTGAGGTTGTTCTCCCTGCTGCAGGCTGAGAGAGACAGCGAAGAAGAGATGGAGGTGGACTCCCAGACAGATATGGATGAGATGATGGATGTGGATGTTGGAGAGATAGTGGAAGATATGGAGGTGGAGATGGAAGCTGATGTGGAAGCAATGGAAGTAGATCAGGAAGATGAGGTGGAAGATATGATCTTGGGATAAGGACACACCACCTCAGCAGCAGGTCAGG
>NW_020939318.1:0-659 GCF_003984885.1 Neopelma chrysocephalum | reverse complement strand
TCTGTAAATACATGTCAAAGATTGTTGTTCCATGGGCCCTTAGAATGTGCCCTCTCAGCCCAGACCCCCCCCCGTGTCCTGGGCTCATCCCCAGCCCTGGGGGCAGCAGGGCAGGGGGGGTTCTGCCGCTCTGCTCCGCTCTCAGGAGACCCCACCTGCAGTGCGGCCTCCAGCTCTGGGGTCCCCCACACAACAAGGCCAGGGAACTGCTGCAGCAAGGCCAGAGGAGGCCACCAAGGGGCTCAGGGCACTACAGCACCTCCCCTCTGCAGACAGGCTGGCAAAGTTGGGGCTGTTCAGCCTGGAGAAGAGAAGGTTGTGTGGAGCCCTCAGAGAAACCTTCCCATGTGTGAAGCGGCCTCCAAGGAAACCGGAGGGTGACTCTTGGTCAGGAACTGTAGTGACAGGACAAGGAGTTCAAAGTGACAGAGAGGAGGGTTAGATTTGGTGTTAGGAAAATATTGTTTCCTGTGAGGGTGGTGAGGTCCTGGCAGGGGCTGTGCAGAGAGGCTGTGGATGCCCCATCCCTGGGAACATTCAAGGCCACATTGGATGGAGCCCTGAGAAACTTGCTCAGGTTGGGACAGGATGATTTGCAGGGTCCCTGCCAAGCCAAACCATTCAAGGATTCCATCATTCCATGATCCCCATCCCCCACT
>NW_020939317.1:0-1656 GCF_003984885.1 Neopelma chrysocephalum | reverse complement strand
GGGCCTCCGGGCCCTGCCGGTTGTGGTGGCGAGTCCGGAGATGCTGAGTCCCAGCAGAACCACTGCACAGAACCACGATGGACACACGGACACGAGGACACACAGCCCTGAGCAGGAGGGCTCCTCTGGCATTGCCTTACTGTCTTCTGCCCTGAAATGTCCCCAGCACGTCTTCTCCCGCACAGCTTCCCGAAATCCATGGGGAATTAAGCCAGCCCGGGGCGCTCCT
Organism: Neopelma chrysocephalum; assembly: GCF_003984885.1. Lineage (NCBI taxonomy): Eukaryota > Metazoa > Chordata > Aves > Passeriformes > Pipridae > Neopelma > Neopelma chrysocephalum. The sequence continues at coordinate 1,427 of NW_020939317.1, read as the reverse complement.
TGTGCCTGCTGCTTCCAGGAAGAGCCAGAGCCTGGACCTGCTGGATGAGGCCCATTCCCAGCCCCCCGCGCCCACACAAGACCCTGCACGTGCCACAGACACCCAAAGGCCAAACTGAACTCGTGTGCCTGCCTTCTCTCTCCACAGCTTCCAGACCAAATCTGGCTTCTACACAGTTGTCAGAGGCTTCTCCCAGGGATGGGATTTTGTGGAATTCAGGCAGAGCTGTGGCACAGGCCACAGGCACAGGCCACCCCTTGGAAGGGCTGCCAAGGGACAGGGTGTCCCTGGCAGTGCTGATGGGGAGATGGCAGCTGCCCATCCCAAAGGGCTGGAAGACTCAGAACATGGAGGTTTGGGGAGTCCCTACCCAAACACAGAAACCTGTAAGGAAAGGAGGGGGCAGAAAAGGCTCCAACTCTCCACATGGTTTTGAAAAAATCCATTAATCCTGTGGCTGTTCAAGCCAGCAGGATCTCTCCGTACAGCTGAAGAGCCTGTTCAAGCTGATTTTGAAGGTTTTCCTCTTTAAAGAAGGAGTCACCAACCAGCCAAGTCCTTGGTTCATAACCAAGTGTCCAGGGAGCTGTGGCAGTGAGCAGGAGGCAGCCGTGTGCCCGAAGCTGCTCAGGTGGAGATTTGTGAGGAGGGCTTTGGCCACCCCGGTGTCCACACTTGGCTCCCACCCAGCTTTGCTGGGACACAGGTGTCACTGCAGGGACTGGGGAGAGGCAGGTTGAGTGTGCTGGCTGTGAGGAGGCTGTGCTGGAGGGAAAGCCCATCCTACAGGGGTGGGGAGGCCCAGAAAGCCCAGCCTTGTGGGGCCGGCAGTGAGATGTGCTGCCTGCTGGTCCTGGCCTTGGCCAGATCCATGGGCACAGCAGGGTCCCTGTGTCACTGCCAGCCCCGCGGGGGCCAGTGCCCCTGTGGATGGGCAGAGTCCCAGGTGTTCCAGCAGGCAGAGGCTGGGAAGCACCGATGGATGCAGTGGGGAGCCCCCGGGGCGTGGCCACAGCCCCTGCTGGGCACGGAAGGGTGCTCCTGGGATCCCTCTGGGATGCAGATGCATCCCAGGTGGGCTTGGAGCGTATTGGCTGCATGAAGAGGAGGCCACAAAGACAATCAGAGGGCTGGAGCCCCTGTGCTGTGTGGAAAGGCTGAGAGAGTTGGGGTTGCTGAGGCGGGAGAAGAGAAGGCCCCGGGGAGGCCTCAGTGCGGCCGGGCAGGAGCTGAAGGGGCCCAGAGGAAAGCTGGGACAGAGTGTTCAGCAGGGCCTGCGGGGAGAGGACAAGGCGGGATGGCTTTACTCTGAAGGAGGAGGACTCAGCTTTGATTTGCTTTAGGAAGATGTTTTTCTGCACTGAGGGTGTTGAAGCCCTGGCAGGGGCTGTTCAGAGAGGCTGTGGATGCCCAATCCATGGGAATGT
>NW_020939316.1:0-301 GCF_003984885.1 Neopelma chrysocephalum | reverse complement strand
GGGGTCTGGCATCAGTCAGGGGGTGGTGAACAATTGCATTGTGCACTGTTTGGGACTTTTTTTCCTTCCCATTTAATCATCATTACTCTGATTATTCACTATATTATTATATTTTACTTTGTTCTCAATTATTAAACTGTTCTTATCTCCACCTGCAAGTTTTTCCTTTGATTCCTCTCCCCATCCCACCGGGGGTGGGGGGGGCTGTGAGCAAAGGGCTGGGTGGTGAATAGTTGCCAGCGGGGCTTAAACCCGGACAAAGAGCTACAGAGTGAGGCTGCAGGAAGGGGGCCCATGGCAC
>NW_020939315.1:0-2176 GCF_003984885.1 Neopelma chrysocephalum | reverse complement strand
TGGAGAGGGAAGCCCAGGCTGGAGCAGGTTTTTCCCAGGTAGGACCTGTGGTCCTTGTGGGGGACCCACGTTGGTACAGCTCATTCGTGAAGGACTGACCCCATGGAGGAGTGACCCACGGGACAGCAGGTTGGGAAGAGCTGCTGCCCGAGGGATGGACTCACACCAGAGAGGTCCATCAAGGACTGTCTCCTGTGGGAGGGACCCCACAGGAGCAGGGGAAGGACTCCAGCTCCTCTCTCTGAGCGGCAGCAGAAACAACAACTGACCGTGACCCCCATTCGTGTCCCCTGCACCGCTGGGGGGGAGGAGGGAGAACAAGGAAGGAAGGAGGGGTGGGGGAAGGTGTTTTTAAGGCTGTTTTATTTATCAGTCTTTGGCTCTTATCCTGTTAGTAATAAATTTAAATGATATCCCCACTTTGAGCCTGTTTTGCCCATTGCAGGTAATCAGTCACTGACCTCTCCCAGCTCTTAGCTCAGCTCATGAATCCTTGGCTGTTTTTTCCTCTCCTCTGTCCAGTTGCAGAGGGAGAGTGAGAGTGGCTTTAGTGGGTACCTGGCATCTGGCCAGGGTTGACCCACTACAGGAGAACAGTCTGGGTTATTCCCAGATTGATGTTGCTCAAGGACATGAGTGGACTTGGTGGGTGATGTGGGAGGATGGGAATATCCTGTGTGTGCCTTGAGGGGATTTGATTTTGGGTGAAAATAGCCAATGAATTAAATTTGATGCTAAGAACTAGCTAACACTGTGTATTACCACTTCTGTGGTGGCTACATGTGCATCAACTGAGCACCTCACGGCATCAACCTCAACCACAAGTGTTCCGGGGATCTGAGCCTTGACTTCCCTCTGAAGGAAGGAGGAACTTTGATTAAACTGAACAACAATTGAACAATGGAGTCAGAACTGACTCAAATGTGCCACACGCAACAATCCAACAGCTCCCACACAGTTTCCTGTTCCCAGGGATGGAGGCCAAAGCCATGGACTGAATGAATTCAACAAACAATTTTTGTGGACATTTTATGACCACTTGACAGAGGTGTTCCATAGACTATGGGAATGATGTCTGTATTTATATCTATCAAATAGATAAATAGGAAATGTGATGGGGAACTGGGAAGTGTGAGAATTGGCATGACATCAGTGGTATGGAGTAAGGGGTGGACATTGTCCTGTTTTCAGCTGGGATGGAGTTAATTTAGTCTCAGTAACCATTCCAGTGCCGTGTTTTGGATTTGGAATGAGAATATTGTTGATAACACACTGATGTTTGGGTTGTTACTGAGTCGTGCTAATCCTAAATCAAGGAATTTAGTTCTGGTTTTGTTTTATGTCTCCTGTTCTGCCAGTGAGGAGGTTCCCAAAAGAAAAAAGCTGGGAGGCAGCAGAGCCAGGAGAGGTGACCCAAAATGGCCAAAGGGATATTCCACACCATTTAACATCATGCCCAGTATATAAACTGGGGAAGTTACCTGGAATGGGGGGTTGATCTGGGCTTGGGAAGGGGGGCCTGGCATCAGTCAGGGGGTGGTGAACAATTGCATTGTGCATTGTTTGGTACTTTTTTTCCTTCCCATTTAATCATCATTGTCGCAGGGTATCTTGTCTTGAGGCCAGGTCCGAAGGGGGAAGAAAGACGCACAAGACACACAAGACACACAAGGATGGTGAGACAAGAGATGTCTGCCTGCTCAGCGTAGCAGGTAGCCTTTTATTGAGCTTACTAAGTTCTACTTTCCCACATACAACATAAACATATTTTCACAAAGACATCCAGGAGTTCCAAGCACCTGCACATTATCAAACAGCCTTAACCTTGTACTCCCTGCAACCCAAGGCCGTGTCCATGGAAACCATCTAACCAGCTCCACTGCTCCCATGGAACACGGCCTAACTTTTGCACAACCTCAAACTTCAATTGTGGGGCTACGACTTCACCCCACACATCATTACTCTGATTATTCACTATATTATTATATTTTACTTTGTTCTCAATTATTAAACTGTTCTTATCTCCACCTGCAAGTTTTTCCTTTGATTCCTCTCCCCATCCCACCGGGGGTGGGGGGGCTGTGAGCAAAGGGCTGGGTGGTGAATAGTTGCCAGCGAGGCTTAAACCAGGACAAAGAGCTACAGAGTGAGGCTGCAGGAAGGGGGCCCATGGCAC
>NW_020939314.1:0-346 GCF_003984885.1 Neopelma chrysocephalum | reverse complement strand
GGGAAGTTACCTGGAATGGGGGCCTGATCTGGGCTTGGGAAGGGGGGCCTGGCATCAGTCAGGGGGTGGTGAACAATTGCATTGTGCACTGTTTGGGACTTTTTTTCCTTCCCATTTGATCATCATTACTCTGATTATTCACTATATTGTTATATTTTACTTTGTTCTCAATTATTAAACTGTTCTTATCTCCACCTGCAAGTTTTTCCTTTGATTCCTCTCCCCATCCCACTGGGGGTGGGGGGGCTGTGAGCAAAGGGCTGGGTGGTGAATAGTTGCCAGCGGGGCTTAAACCAAGGCAAAGAGCTACAGAGTGAGGCTGCAGGAAGGGGGCCCATGGCACCAT
>NW_020939313.1:0-562 GCF_003984885.1 Neopelma chrysocephalum | reverse complement strand
ATGTGGTGGGTTTCTGTGGCCGGGTTTTGGTAGCGCTGGGGGGGGGGGGGTTACAGAGGTGGCTTCTGTTAAAAGCTGCCAGAAGCTTCCCCTGTCCCATGGAGCCAATGCCAGCCGGCTCCAGGACCGACTCCCTGCTGCTGGCCAAGACCAAGCCAGTCAGGAGTGACAGTAACACCTCTGGGATAACATATTTAAGAACAGAAGGCTGTGGGACAGAAAGAATTCCAGCCAGGGAAGAGTGGAGTGACAACATGGGAACAGCAATGCAGACCCCAAGGGCCGTGCAGGAGGGCCAGGAGGTGCTCCAGGTGCTGGAGCTGTGCCCCTGCATCCCCTGGGGGAGCATCGGGGTGCAGAGACCCCCCTGCAGCCCCTGGGGGAGCATCGGGGTGCAGAGACCCCCCTGCAGCCCATGGAGAAGTCCACGCCAGAGCAGGTGGATGCCCAAAGGAGGCTGTGACCCCTTGAGAGGCCCAAGATGGAACAAGGTCCTGCCAGGGACCTGCAGGCTGTGGAGAGGGAAGCCCAGGCTGGAGCAGGTTTTTCCCAGGTAGGACCT
>NW_020939312.1:0-6736 GCF_003984885.1 Neopelma chrysocephalum | reverse complement strand
CTGTGACCTGGTTTTCTGGACACCCTGCTCAAGGTGCCCCAGGGCCATTGTCACACACCAGGCCCTCGAAACCACTGTTCCCAGCACTGGTCTGTCACCCACCTCTGAGAGGTGGTTTGTTCCTTCACGGAGGGACATCAAGTGACGGGGCCAGAACTCCAAGAGGTCCCAAGACTTTGTCCCCTCGGGCACAGCCTCATCTGTGCCACCATGGGCTGTGAGGAGACATGTTGTGCTGAGGCCCTGGGGCCTCGTGGCCTCCTGGCACAGCCCGGGAAGGCTGGGCACTGTCACCCCCTTGTCCTTCCCTCAGCATCACCCCCCATCCCAGTGCCCTGGCAGAGCCCTGAGCGAGGCGTGAGGGACAGGATCTGCCTTCCCCGGGCTGGGGGTCAGGGCTGGGCCTTTCTGCTGCCTCCAACCGAGCCAGGCTGTGCTCAGCACCCGAGCTGCTGCCCAGAGCCTTTGCCTCCCTGCACTCACGGCCTCCAAGGATCTGCTGGAGAGTCCCTGGGGAGGCTTTGTCAGGAATGGCCCTCGGGGGGCTCCTTAATGCTTTAAGGGACTGCAGGATTTTCAGAGCAATTTGGGTTTTGCTTTTGACTTGGAGTCTCTGAGAGGTTTATGCAATCATGGCCTCCACTTATTTGCTGTAAGGAGCCCTTTGAGATTCTTTGTCAGTAACAACACTCAGTGGGGCTCATTAATGCTTCAACATACTCAAGATTTGTTAAGGTACTTATTTTTGGCAGTCTCTGAGAGGTTTGTGCAATCATGGCTTCCAAAGATCTGCTTTAATTAGTCTCTTGAAAGCCTTTGTCAGTGAGGACACTCAGTGGGGCTCGTTAATGCTCCAAGGGCCTGCAGGTTTTTCAAAGTACTTTTCATTGTCCTTTCCCCACTGAATCTCTGAGAGGTTTGTGCAATCATCTGCAATTATCTGCTTTAACCAGTCCCTTGAGAGCCTGTGTCAGTAGTGACACTCACTGGGGCTCATTCATTCTTTCAAAGAGTTCAGTTTTTAGGGGGACTTTGGGTTTTGCTTTTGATACTTGTAGTGGTTTGAGCCAGGTTTTCCCCCTGAAACTAGGAAAGTGGTAACCCCCAGGGGGTGGTGACCCTTGGGGTTTGACCCAATCAGTGCTTCTGCAAAATATAAACATATCTCTCCACCGGAAAAGAGGCAGTGATACTGGTTTTGTTAGAAGAAGAGTGGCCATGTTGTGGTGAGGCCACGAGGAGCCAGGGCGAGAGCCCTGGGGGCTCTGCCCCCCCCCCAGCCCCCAGTTGGGGGGCTGCAGGGACTCGGAACAGTGTTATGCTGGGCTGAGTGCCTGTGGCTAGGAGCTGGGGGAGTTTCTCCCCGGTAGGCAGCAGTGGGAGACACTGGGAGCAGCAGCGGAGACAGCAGCGTCCGAGAGCAGTGGCAGAGAGCCAACAGATAAGGACCAAAGGAGCAGCAGAAGCCGGCATGCAGCCGAGGCAGACAGAGAGCTGTCTGAAGGAAAGGAAAACAGAAAGCAGAAAAGAGAACCGAGCCACTGCAGAGAGCGAGTTTCGGGGGTAAGAACTAAACAACCAACACCCCCCAAACTCCCTAGAGACCCCTCCGAGAAAAAGGAGGGGGTGGTGGACTGAGAGGAGTCCTAAAGTGCAGTATGCACTGCAGAGAGGAGCAAGAAGCTCATGGCCTCCTGAGAGCTAAAGCCAGGACGGCCAAAGGAATGTGTGTGTGGGGTGACCTTGCCCCCCCCCCCTTGCTGCAGCTTCAGAGAAGCTGGCAGCCATCTTGAGGCAGAGCACAGAAGCTCTGTGAAGGGGCTTGATTTCCCCTGAGGATACCAGACCGTCACGAAGACCCCGGTGCTTCGTGATATGACCGTGGTGACGCACCCGTGTCTGGGGTACCACAGCCCACAGAAAGACCCCCGTTTTGAAGACAGAGGGCCGAGAGAGGCTTGGAGGGCTCCCTCGTGTGTGCTGGCAGAGAGCCAGCAACTGCTGCCTGGAAAAGAAGAAGAGAGCCTGCTGCCCTAGAGAGACCTGCTGCTGAGAGACTGGAAGGGGTCTTTTCTTCTTCTTCTCTCCTGGACTTTTATTTGGAGGGAGAAGAGATTTGGCCCATTGTAAATATTATATTGTCATGGTAGAGATAGAAATAGAGTTAAGATTATATGTAATGTATTATAGTATAAGTATTTATTTATTTGTACAGTCCTGTAATATATATTCCTTTCCCCCCATATTGAGTCTTGTGTTTTTGTCTGGAAAACCCATCTCACATGGGGTTGAGATGTGGGAGGGGGGCTAGGAATCAGAATTGGATTTTGAGGCTGTTTCAAACCATGACAACCAGTCATTCCATCCTGCTTCCATAGCTTAATATTTATTTTTGCCTCAGCCAGATACAGATAAAGCTTTAGCAAAAAAAAAAAAAAAAGCCAAATATTTCTGCAGCCCAAGCTTTGCAGGAACAGAGATTTCGGTATCAACACCACGACAGTAAAGACAAGATCCAGCAGAATAAATTTTAAAAGCAAAAAAAATTACACCAACAACTGGAGCTCCTCAGAACACAAGGATTCACTAAATCCCTGCCCAAAGACGCTCTAAATCTCCGGAAAGAATTCTCAGGTTCAAAATGCTATATTTTTTTACTCATCTTTCTTAGATTAAGACGTCATTGCAGATCATCCAGCTTATGTGCCACTGAGTCAGAGCCAGCAGCAGAGGAGCAGAGCAACCCCAGCATATCCTGACAGCTTTTGTTTGAAGAAGTTCACATGAGGATGGAGTTTAATCCAAACCACTCCGAAGTCCAAACCAAACCCACCCTTTTGTACTTCCTTCCATTTTACACCTGTCCCATGTTTATAAGCAGCATTAGCCTCCAAAACACACCGAACAGAATTCTGTGCAGTTTTAATGAAAAACTAACGCCCAATTCCTCGAAAAGGCTGCCCTCGGTGTTTTGTGAAATAACAGCTCCCCCTACCCGGCTTTTTAGGCATCACCGTGCGAGTTGCAAAGTCTACTGGCCAGTCCTGCTCTAGCCCACCGAGAAGGGCACTTGTGCATTTGTAAGAACCATTTCCTTCTAGGATTGCTAGAAATGCAAAAGAAAGAGGCACATGAAGGCCAGTAGAAAAGTACCTCAGCTCACTGCCTGTGTGCCATAACTCCAAGATAGATTTCTTATTAAAAGGCTTAGATTTAGACATGCAGTTCAACAAATAACATCAGGAAAGCAACAGCACCCAGAATTAGCTTCACCTTTCACTCTTCCCTCACCATGGAATTGCTTTAACATATAGAAGGGGAGAATAAACAATAAGTAGTGGCAAAAAATTTACAAAAATACGACCATTATCCAGAGCAAAGACATGATTTCTATCCACTGCCCCATCACTTGTCTTTCTAACAGTCTCAGCATCTGTAGACACATTTTTATTAATCATCACTTAGAGCTCTCTGATCTCACTCACCTGTCCCAAAGCTACTCAGGGAAGAGATGCCACGTACCTTTCACAGTGTCTTCCACAGGAAGCCCAAGGAAAGCTGCAAAATCATCTGCAACTCTCGATGTCTGAGCCTGAGAAACCAGGGCAAGGGCTCACCTGCTGGTGCCTTCTGAGGACACAGAAACACTGGGAGCAGACAGAGACTCAACTCCACAGGTAGGAAATCTGAGGATATTTTCCCAATTCTGACGCCTTTGGAAAACCAATCCCAGCCCCAAAGGGAGCACTTCCAAAGTTCTCTCTCCCTTCCCACAAGCCACTGACCCATTTCACTCAGCAGCCAGAGGCAACAACTTGCTCTGCCAGGACAAAGCCCCTCAGAGACCACATTGACCTCCAAATGCAGATCTTGGGCACTCCCACCAGTCCATAAACCACTTCAGGAAACCCTGCATCTGATGGCATTCTCCACTTGCAATAGGCTTGGGTGTCAAACAGTTCAGAAGCAGGAAAACAAAGGAGGAAAACAAGGAGTTAAAGTACTAATGACATCTAAAAATCAGTTGTTTCTAAAGCTACAGAGAATTTGTTCTTGCAAAGAAGAAGTCTGTGCTGCCCTCTGGTAGCAAGAATTTGCATGTTACCATTTCACAGTCTCTAAAACGTTTGTCTCAAGTCACAGGGAACAGACAAACCTTTTTCTGAGTGTCCCAAGGTTCTGAAATGCCACGCCAAGTTCCCTAAATTACTGCTCAGAAGTCTGATAAAACCGGGTAACTAATGGTCTGTTTTGCTGTTACAGAACAAACCATATGGTTTATGAATTTCCAATCTGAAAAATATACAATCACAGACACAACCCTACTAAAAACAACTTAGTTCGTTTTTACAAGGTTTTGTCATGAGGTTTTGATTTACACCCAATACCTGAAATCCTTTCAGGAAAACCTACACAAATTTGGCAGCAGTTCTCATTTCTCAGAATTAGTGTTTGAGCATACAGGAATCATTTCAGGCAATTCCCTGCTGCCCACACAAGGTCACTTTGGACCTCTGAGTGCTTCCAAGTCTCTCTGCCAGATTCTCTGTCCCACTGACCAAACTGCACCATGTTCAGCATTTGCCTGTTGGGACCAAAAACCCTACCAAGTGTTTGTCCAGAAGAATGTCTTCTCTACAGTGGTCACAGCTGTAAATCCAGTCCTTACAGATCTGATGGCAGGAGGGATTCTTTTCCGGAGATACCGCCTGTTCTTCCTAAAAAAATGAAGTTCCAAATACTTGTCAGTCACCAAATGCTTGCTGCAAGGAGACATCAAAAGGTGTGTTCACATCTGTCCTGAACAGTCTCAGTGCTTTGAAACAGTCCTTCTAGGCAGGAATATTTTACACTGCAGTGCGAAAGCAAAGCTGCTCTTGAAGAAGTTGTTAATCCTGTTAAATAGTTTTGCTTGGTTTACCTGAGAGGCCTGCCTGGGATTGATGCTCTACAATTTTTGCTTGTCTGAAAAAAACTTGCCTGAGAATAATGTTGTTTATACTTTTGCTTGCTTGGGAAACCTGCCTGAGAATCCTATAACCTTTAAAATAAGACCCACGGTTTGTAGATGGAAAGGATGTATGTTTTTCTACTGCTTAAAAGGAGAAATTAAACAGAAATCAGCCATCCAAGAACAAAGAAGAACCAGTTTAAAGACTTGGAAATGGGACAACTGAAAGGGGGGGCTGTTAAACGTTGTTTGTTAAATCATGGACAGTATGAATAAGTTTTTTTAAATTTTTCTACTAACACTTCTATAGAAATAGCTACTAAAGAATTAATGTAGAATTTTTTTAGGCTAAAGTTATGTATGTGACAAACAATGAGTATAACCTTCCATTTGCTGTGTCCAGCTCTGGGCCCTCAGTTCAGGAAGGACATGGAGGGATTGGAGCAGGTGCAGAGAAGAGCAACGAGGCTGGGGAAGGGAGTGGAGCACAAGTGCTGTGAGGAGAGGCTGAGGGAGCTGGGGGGGCTCAACCTGGAGAGGAGGAGGCTCAGGGGAGACCTTCTCACTCTCTGCAAGTCCCTGACAGGAGGTCGTAGCCAGGTGGGGGTCGGGCTCTTCTCCCAGGAAGCAGCAGTAGGACAAGAGGGCTCAGTCTTAAGCTGTGCCAGGGGAGGTTTAGGTTGGATATTAGAAAGAAATTTTTTCCCGAGAGAGTAATCAGCCCTTGGAATGGGCTGCCCAGGGAGGGGTGGAGTCACCATCCCTGGAGGTTTTTAAGGTGAGACTGGATGTGGCATCAGTGCCATGGCCTGGGAACCACGGCGGGGTTGGATCAAGGGTTGGACTTGATGATCTCAGAGGTCTTTTCCAACCCAGTTGATTCTATGGTTCTATGATTTTTGCTGAAATTGCTGAGAATTTTATAACTTCTAGATGAAGAGCACTGAACATAAATTTTGCGAACAGATAGAAAATATCTTCAAACTGACAAGCAACCAATCAGCATTAAAGGCTGCAAAGCAAAAAGATACAGCCCAATAAAGGATTCATTTATGGACTAAACCCCAAAAGCTAAAGTGTTTCAGCGACTGCAATTGTCAAAAAAGGATGCTGGATGGCAGCAAAGACTGTGAAATAGTTCCAGCAGACTTGTAGAGTGTGGGTGTCAACAGGGGCTGTCAAGAGGAGCACAGACCCTTGGCAGGGATCTGCAATCCTGCCCCAAGTGTGCAGGGTTCTGCTCCCTGCACAGACAGAGCAGAGAGAGATTTCAGGGGCACAGGGGGGTATTGGTGGCCAGCACCTTCTGGCTGATCCCGTTGGGCCCTGCTCCCTCCTGGCCACGGCAAGAGCTGGGTGGGATGGCCCTGGCAGGAGGGGCTCCTCAGCTCCCCACCCATGTGGGCTCTGACCTTGTCTCTGTTCCTCTCTGTTCCAGCCCTTCAAGTCATGGCAGATGACAAGAACCATGACCTCACACTTGAAAACACTGATATTCTTAGAGCTCCCTACCCCAGGCTCCAGCAGCTCCGAGACCAGCTCTGCAGGGCATGGAGTACCCAGCCCTCTCTATGAAGTTGTGTCTGCCTGTGCTGCTGTAGCTGTGTGGAGAGTTGATGCAGGCAGCTCTGTCTGTTGGGGCCACCTGACCCTGTGGGGAAGACGCCTCTTCTCTGCCAGCCCTTCCTATTACCCCAGTGACGGAATATTAAACAAATATTGTCATACACAGAGGCTTAGAAGCTTTTTTTGGGTGCTTGGTGTCCACAAGGCATCTGGGAAGAG
>NW_020939311.1:0-6719 GCF_003984885.1 Neopelma chrysocephalum | reverse complement strand
CTGTGACCTGGTTTTCTGGACACCCTGCTCAAGGTGCCCCAGGGCCACAGTCACACACCAGGCCCTCGAAACCACTGTTCCCAGCACTGGTCTGTCACCCACCTCTGAGAGGTGGTTTGTTCCTTCACGGAGGGACATCAAGTGACGGGGCCAGAACTCCAAGAGGTCCCAAGACTTTGTCCCCTCGGGCACTGCCTCGTCTGTACCACCATGGGCTGTGAGGAGACACGTTGTGCTGAGGCCCTGGGGCCTCGCGGCCTCCTGGCACAGCCCGGGAAGGCTGGGCACTGTCACCCCCTTGTCCTTCCCTCAGCATCACCCCCCATCCCAGTGCCCTGGCAGAGCCCTGAGCGAGGCGTGAGGGACAGGATCTGCCTTCCCCGGGCTGGGGGTCAAGGCTGGGCCTTTCTGCTGCCTCCAACCGAGCCAGGCTGTGCTCAGCACCTGAGCTGCTGCCCAGAGCCTTTGCCTCCCTGCACTCACGGCCTCCAAGGATCTGCTGGAGAGTCCCTGGGGAGGCTTTGTCAGGAATGGCCCTCGGGGGGCTCCTTAATGCTTTAAGGGACTGCAGGATTTTCAGAGCAATTTGGGTTTTGCTTTTGACTTGGAGTCTCTGAGAGGTTTATGCAATCATGGCCTCCACTTATTTGCTGTAAGGAGCCCTTTGAGATTCTTTGTCAGTAACAACACTCAGTGGGGCTCATTAATGCTTCAACATACTCAAGATTTGTTAAGGTACTTATTTTTGGCAGTCTCTGAGAGGTTTGTGCAATCATGGCTTCCAAAGATCTGCTTTAATTAGTCTCTTGAGAGCCTTTGTCAGTGAGGACACTCAGTGGGGCTCGTTAATGCTCCAAGGGCCTGCAGGTTTTTCAAAGTACTTTTCATTGTCCTTCCCACACTGAATCTCTGAGAGGTTTGTGCAATCATCTGCAATTATCTGCTTTAACCAGTCCCTTGAGAGCCTGTGTCAGTAGTGACACTCACTGGGGCTCATTCATTCTTTCAAAGAGTTCAGTTTTTAGGGGGACTTTGGGTTTTGCTTTTGATACTTGTAGTGGTTTGAGCCAGGTTTTCCCCCTGAAACTAGGAAAGTGGTAACCCCCAGGGGGTGGTGACCCTTGGGGTTTGACCCAATCAGTGCTTCTGCAAAATATAAACATATCTCTCCACCGGAAAAGAGGCAGTGATACTGGTTTTGTTAGAAGAAGAGTGGCCATGTTGTGGTGAGGCCACGAGGAGCCAGGGCGAGAGCCCTGGGGGCTCTGGCCCCCCCCCAGCCCCCGGTTGGGGGGCTGCAGGGACTCGGAACAGTGTTATGCTGGGCTGAGTGCCTGTGGCTAGGAGCTGGGGGAGTTTCTCCCTGGTAGGCAGCAGTGGGAGACGCTGGGAGCAGCAGCGGAGACAGCAGCGTCCGAGAGCAGTGGCAGAGAGCCAACAGATAAGGACCAAAGGAGCAGCAGAAGCCGGCATGCAGCCGAGGCAGACAGAGAGCTGTCTGAAGGAAAGGAAAACAGAAAGCAGAAAAGAGAACCGAGCCACTGCAGAGAGCGAGTTTCGGGGGTAAGAACTAAACAACCAACACCCCCCAAACTCCCTAGAGACCCCTCCGAGAAAGAGGAGGGGGTGGTGGACTGAGAGGAGTCCTAAAGTGCAGTATGCACTGCAGAGAGGAGCAAGAAGCTCATGGCCTCCTGAGAGCTAAAGCCAGGACGGCCAAAGGAATGTGTGTGTGGGGTGACCTTGCCCCCCCCCCCTTGCTGCAGCTTCAGAGAAGCTGGCAGCCATCTTGAGGCAGAGCACAGAAGCTCTGTGAAGGGGCTTAATTTCCCCTGAGGATACCAGACCGTCACGAAGACCCCGGTGCTTCGTGATATGACCGTGGTGACGCACCCGTGTCTGGGGTACCACAGCCCACGGAAAGACCCCTGTTTTGAAGACGGAGGGCCGAGAGAGGCTTGGAGGCCTCCCTCGTGTGTGCTGGCAGAAAGCCAGCAACTGCTGCCTGGAAAAGAAGAAGAGAGCCTGCTGCCCTAGAGAGACCTGCTGCTGAGAGACTGGAAGGGGTCTTTTCTTCTTCTTCTCTCCTGGACTTTTATTTGGAGGGAGAAGAGATTTGGCCCATTGTAAATATTATTGTCATGGTAGAGATAGAAATAGAGTTAAGATTGTATGTAATGTATTATAGTATAAGTATTTATTTATTTGTACAGTCCTGTAATATATTCCTTTCCCCCCATATTGAGTCTTGTGTTTTTGTCTGGAAAACCCATCTCACATGGGGTTGAGATGTGGGAGGGGGGCTAGGAATCAGAATTGGATTTTGAGGCTGTTTCAAACCATGACAACCAGTCATTCCATCCTGCTTCCATAGCTTAATATTTATTTTTGCCTCAGCCAGATACAGATAAAGCTTTAGCAAAAAAAAAAGCCAAATATTTCTGCAGCCCAAGCTTTGCAGGAACAGAGATTTCGGTATCAACACCACGACAGTAAAGACAAGATCCAGCAGAATAAATTTTAAAAGCAAAAAAAATTACACCAACAACTGGAGCTCCTCAGAACACAAGGATTCACTAAATCCCTGCCCAAAGACGCTCTAAATCTCCGGAAAGAATTCTCAGGTTCAAAATGCTATATTTTTTTACTCATCTTTCTTAGATTAAGACGTCATTGCAGATCATCCAGCTTATGTGCCACTGAGTCAGAGCCAGCAGCAGAGGAGCAGAGCAACCCCAGCATATCCTGACAGCTTTTGTTTGAAGAAGTTCACATGAGGATGGAGTTTAATCCAAACCACTCCGAAGTCCAAACCAAACCCACCCTTTTGTACTTCCTTCCATTTTACACCTGTCCCATGTTTATAAGCAGCATTAGCCTCCAAAACACACCGAACAGAATTCTGTGCAGTTTTAATGAAAAACTAACGCCCAATTCCTCGAAAAGGCTGCCCTCGGTGTTTTGTGAAATAACAGCTCCCCCTACCCGGCTTTTTAGGCATCACCGTGCGAGTTGCAAAGTCTACTGGCCAGTCCTGCTCTAGCCCACCGAGAAGGGCACTTGTGCATTTGTAAGAACCATTTCCTTCTAGGATTGCTAGAAATGCAAAAGAAAGAGGCACATGAAGGCCAGTAGAAAAGTACCTCAGCTCACTGCCTGTGTGCCATAACTCCAAGATAGATTTCTTATTAAAAGGCTTAGATTTAGACATGCAGTTCAACAAATAACATCAGGAAAGCAACAGCACCCAGAATTAGCTTCACCTTTCACTCTTCCCTCACCATGGAATTGCTTTAACATATAGAAGGGGAGAATAAACAATAAGTAGTGGCAAATAATTTACAAAAATACGACCATTATCCAGAGCAAAGACATGATTTCTATCCACTGCCCCATCACTTGTCTTTCTAACAGTCTCAGCATCTGTAGACACATTTTTATTAATCATCACTTAGAGCTCTCTGATCTCACTCACCTGTCCCAAAGCTACTCAGGGAAGAGATGCCACGTACCTTTCACAGTGTCTTCCACAGGAAGCCCAAGGAAAGCTGCAAAATCATCTGCAACTCTCGATGTCTGAGCCTGAGAAACCAGGGCAAGGGCTCACCTGCTGGTGCCTTCTGAGGACACAGAAACACTGGGAGCAGACAGAGACTCAACTCCACAGGTAGGAAATCTGAGGATATTTTCCCAATTCTGACGCCTTTGGAAAACCAATCCCAGCCCCAAAGGGAGCACTTCCAAAGTTCTCTCTCCCTTCCCACAAGCCACTGACCCATTTCACTCAGCAGCCAGAGGCAACAACTTGCTCTGCCAGGACAAAGCCCCTCAGAGACCACATTGACCTCCAAATGCAGATCTTGGGCACTCCCACCAGTCCATAAACCACTTCAGGAAACCCTGCATCTGATGGCATTCTCCACTTGCAATAGGCTTGGGTGTCAAACAGTTCAGAAGCAGGAAAACAAAGGAGGAAAACAATGAGTTAAAGTACTAATGACATCTAAAAATCAGTTGTTTCTAAAGCTACAGAGAATTTGTTCTTGCAAAGAAGAAGTCTGTGCTGCCCTCTGGTAGCAAGAATTTGCATGTTACCATTTCACAGTCTCTAAAACGTTTGTCTCAAGTCACAGGGAACAGACAAACCTTTTTCTGAGTGTCCCAAGGTTCTGAAATGCCACGCCAAGTTCCCTAAATTACTGCTCAGAAGTCTGATAAAACCGGGTAACTAATGGTCTGTTTTGCTGTTACAGAACAAACCATATGGTTTATGAATTTCCAATCTGAAAAATATACAATCACAGACACAACCCTACTAAAAACAACTTAGTTCGTTTTTACAAGGTTTTGTCATGAGGTTTTGATTTACACCCAATACCTGAAATCCTTTCAGGAAAACCTACACAAATTTGGCAGCAGTTCTCATTTCTCAGAATTAGTGTTTGAGCATACAGGAATCATTTCAGGCAATTCCCTGCTGCCCACACAAGGTCACTTTGGACCTCTGAGTGCTTCCAAGTCTCTCTGCCAGATTCTCTGTCCCACTGACCAAACTGCACCATGTTCAGCATTTGCCTGTTGGGACCAAAAACCCTCCCAAGTGTTTGTCCAGAAGAATGTCTTCTCTACAGTGGTCACAGCTGTAAATCCAGTCCTGATGGCAGGAGGGATTCTTTTCCAGAGATACCGCCTGTTCTTCCTAAAAAAAATGAAGTTCCAAATACTTGTCAGTCACCAAACGCTTGCTGCAAGGAGACATCAAAAGGTGTGTTCACATCTGTCCTGAACAGTCTCAGTGCTTTGAAACAGTCCTTCTAGGCAGGAATATTTTACACTGCAGTGCGAAAGCAAAGCTACTCTTGAAGAAGTTGTTCATACTGTTAAATAGTTTGGTTTGGTTTATCTGAGAGGCCTGCCTGGGATTGATGCTCTAAAATTTTTGCTTGTCTGAAAAAAACTTGCCTGAGAATAATGTTGTTTATACTTTTGCTTGCTTGGGAAACCTGCCTGAGAATCCTATAACCTTTAAAATAAGACCCACGGTTTGTAGATGGAAAGGATGTATGTTTTTCTACTGCTTAAAAGGAGAAATTAAACAGAAATCAGCCATCCAAGAACAAAGAAGAACCAGTTTAAAGACTTGGAAATGGGACAACTGAAAGGGGGGGCTGTTAAACGTTGTTTGTTAAATCATGGACAGTATGAATAAGTTTTTTTAAATTTTTCTACTAACACTTCTATAGAAATAGCTACTAAAGAATTAATGTAGAATTTTTTTAGGCTAAAGTTATGTATGTGACAAACAATGAGTATAACCTTCCATTTGCTGTGTCCAGCTCTGGGCCCTCAGTTCAGGAAGGCCATGGAGGGATTGGAGCAGGTGCAGAGAAGAGCAACGAGGCTGGGGAAGGGAGTGGAGCACAAGTGCTGTGAGGAGAGGCTGAGGGAGCTGGGGGGGGCTCAACCTGGAGAGGAGGAGGCTCAGGGGAGACCTTCTCACTCTCTGCAAGTCCCTGACAGGAGGTCGTAGCCAGGTGGGGGTCGGGCTCTTCTCCCAGGAAGCAGCAGTAGGACAAGAGGGCTCAGTCTTAAGCTGTGCCAGGGGAGGTTTAGGTTGGATATTAGAAAGAAATTTTTTCCCGAGAGAGTAATCAGCCCTTGGAATGGGCTGCCCAGGGAGGGGTGGAGTCACCATCCCTGGAGGTTTTTAAGGTGAGACTGGATGTGGCATCAGTGCCATGGTCTGGGAAGCATGGCGGGGTTGGATCAAGGGTTGGACTTGATGATCTCAGAGGTCTTTTCCAACCCAGTTGATTCTGTGGTTCTATGATTTTTGCTGAAATTGCTGAGAATTTTATAACTTCTAGATGAAGAGCACTGAACATAAATTTTGTGAACAGATAGAAAATATCTTCAAACTGACAAGCAACCAATCAGCATTAAAGGCTGCAAAGCAAAAAGATACAGCCCAATAAAGGATTCATTTATGGACTAAACCCCAAAAGCTAAAGTGTTTCAGCGACTGCAATTGTCAAAAAAGGATGCTGGATGGCAGCAAAGACTGTGAAATAGTTCCAGCAGACTTGTAGAGTGTGGGTGTCAACAGGGGCTGTCAAGAGGAGCACAGACCCTTGGCAGGGATCTGCAATCCTGCCCCAAGTGTGCAGGGTTCTGCTCCCTGCACGGACAGAGTAGAGAGAGATTTCAGGGGCACAGGGGGGTATTGGTGGCCAGCACCTTCTGGCTGATCCCGTTGGGCCCTGCTCCCTCCTGGCCACGGCAAGAGCTGGGTGGGATGGCCCTGGCAGGAGGGGCTCCTCAGCTCCCCACCCATGTGGGCTCTGACCTTGTCTCTGTTCCTCTCTGTTCCAGCCCTTCAAGCCATGGCAGATGACAAGAACCATGACCCCACACTTGAAAACACTGATATTCTTAGAGCTCCCTACCCCAGGCTCCAGCAGCTCCGAGACCAGCTCTGCAGGGCATGGAGTACCCGGCCCTCTCTCTGAAGTTGTGTCTGCCTGTGCTGCTGTAGCTGTGTGGAGAGTTGATGCAGGCAGCTCTGCCTGTTGGGGCCACCTGACCCTGTGGGGAAGACGCCTCTTCTCTGCCAACCCTTCCTATTACCCCAGTGACGGAATATTAAACAAATATTGTCATACACAGAGGCTCAGAAGCTTTTTTTGGGTGCTTGGTGTCCACAAGGCATCTGGGAAGAG
>NW_020939310.1:0-1457 GCF_003984885.1 Neopelma chrysocephalum | reverse complement strand
TCATTCGTGAAGGACTGACCCCATGGAGGAGTGACCCACAGGACAGCAGGTTGGGAAGAGCTGCTGCCCAAGGGATGGACTCACACCAGAGAGGTCCATCAAGGACTGTCTCCCGTGGGAGGGACCCCACAGGAGCAGGGGAAGGACTCCAGCTCCTCTCTCTGAGCGGCAGCAGAAACAACAACTGACCGTGAACCCATTCGTGTCCCCTGCACCGCTGGGGGGGAGGAGGGAGAACAAGGAAGGAAGGAGGAGTGGGGGAAGGTGTTTTTAAGGCTGTTTTATTTATCAGTCTTTGGCTCTTATCCTGTTAGTAATAAATTTAAATGATATCCCCACTTTGAGCCTGTTTTGCCCATTGCAGTTAATCAGTAACTGACTTCTCCCAGCTCTTATCTCAGCTCATGAATCCTTGGCTGTTTTTTCCTCTCCTCTGTCCAGTTGCAGAGGGAGAGTGAGAGTGGCTTTAGTGGGTACCTGGCATCCGGCCAGGGTTGACTCACTACAGGAGAACAGTCTGGGTTATTCCTGCCTCAGGCAAAGGCAAACCCACCCGTGGGATTGATGTTGCTCAAGGACACGAGTGCACTTGTGGGTGATGTGGGAGGATGGGAATATCCTGTGTGTGCCTTGAAGGGATTTGATTTTGGGTGAAAATAGCCAATGAATTAAATGTGATGTTAAGAACTACCAACACTGTGTATTATCACTTCTATGGTGGCTACATGTGCATCACCTGAGCACCTCACGGCATCGACCTCAACCACAAGTGTTCCGGGGATCTGAGCCTTGACTTCCCTCTGAAGGAAGGAGGAACTTTGATTAAACTGAACAACAATTGAACAATGGAGTCAGAACTGACTCAAATGTGCCACACGCAACAATCCAACAGCTCCCACACAGTTTCCTGTTCCCAGGCATGGAGGCCAAAGCCATGGACTGAATGAATTCAACAAACAATTTTTGTGGACATTTTATGACCTTTGACAGAGGTGTTCCATAGACTACGGGAATGATGTCTGTATTTATATCTATCAAATAGATAAATAGGAAATGTGATGGGGAATTGGGAAGTGTGAGAATTGGCATGACATCAGTGGTATGGAGTAAGGGGTGGATATTGTCCTGTTTTCAGCTGGGATGGAGTTAATTTAGTCTCAGTAACCATTCCAGTGCCGTGTTGTGGATTTGGAATGAGAATATTGTTGATAACACACTGATGTTTGGGGTGTTACTGAGTCGTGCTAATCCTAAGTCAAGGAATTTGGTTCTGGTTTTGTTTTATGTCTCCTGCTCTGCCAGTGAGGAGGTTCCCAAAAGAAAAAAGCTGGGAGGCAGCAGAGCCAGGAGAGGTGACCCAAAATGGCCAAAGGGATATTCCACACCATTAAACATCATGCCCAGTATATAAACTGGGGAAGTTACCTGGAATGGGGGCCTGATCTGGGCTTGGGAAG
>NW_020939309.1:0-361 GCF_003984885.1 Neopelma chrysocephalum | reverse complement strand
CTCAGCTCTACATCCAGTGCTCCAGTGTGTATTTCCAGGGGTATTTTAAGTTGGGTCAATAGAAGTAGAAAGACAGGAGAGTCTTTGGGCTAAGCTTTCTACCTCAGGGTAAATCAATCAATAAAAATCCCACTCGTATTGCTCATCTTGCAATCCCTCCAAGCAGCCTGGAGATCCTTGGCTGGTGTAAAAATGCCTTTATTGTTGCCATGCCAGAGGAGCTGCTGGTATGGGCAGCCCAGTGAAAACTCTTTCTGTGTCTTGTTCAGCCAAATTGCTCTGTCATTCCAAGCCACTTGGCACCAGACAATTTATGAGCTGTGGACTCCAGAAGGAATCCCTGGCTGAGGATGCACAGTTG
>NW_020939308.1:0-415 GCF_003984885.1 Neopelma chrysocephalum | reverse complement strand
TGAGAGGGCAATACCTCCCACAAAATCAAGGTGCCACTCACCCAGGACTATTTTTCTGGCTGCTGGCTCTCAGTTCTACATCCAGTACTCCAGTGTGTATTTCCAGGGGTATTTTTAGTTGGGTCAATAGAAGTAGAAAGACAGGAGAGTCTTTGGGCTAAGCTTTCTACCTCAGGGTAAATCAATCACTAAAAATCCCACTCGTGTTGCTCATCTTGCAATCCCTCCAAGCAGCCTGGAGATCCTTGGGTGGTGTAAAAATGCCTTTAATGTTGCCATCCCAGAGGAGCTGCTGGTATGGGCAGCCCAGTGAAAACTCTTTCTGTGTCTTGTTCAGCCAAATTGCTCTGTCATTCCAAGCCACTTGATACCAGGCAATTTGTGAGCTGTGGACTCCAGAAGGAATCCCTGGCTG
>NW_020939307.1:0-508 GCF_003984885.1 Neopelma chrysocephalum | reverse complement strand
AGGTGCCTTCCTTCCAAACCATTCTGTGGTTGTATGATTTTGGTTCTCTCAGGTTTCTCCAG
Source organism: Neopelma chrysocephalum (assembly GCF_003984885.1). Classification (NCBI taxonomy): domain Eukaryota; kingdom Metazoa; phylum Chordata; class Aves; order Passeriformes; family Pipridae; genus Neopelma; species Neopelma chrysocephalum. Next base: position 446 of record NW_020939307.1, on the reverse strand, counting down.
TGGGATGTAAAAAGAGATCTAATGTGGTATCCAATTCAAAATTTCCCATTTTTCAATCCATTTTGCCCTCTAGACTTCCATAACAGTATTAGTCCTTTTAGGATCTCTCTGGACTTTTGCTCTTTTTGCAATTGCAAGAAGACTAAATTTGGCATTCAAGGGTCTTCCCATTTCTCCTGCATTGCTTCCTGGAATGGAACTCAGGATTTATGGTCAGGATTTCCATATCAGCCCTCTAGAGAGATCAAGCAAAGTGCAGAAGAAGTGCCTCCTTTTGGGAGATTAGAGCTTGATTATGGGACTATTGGTGTGAATATTGTCCCCCGTTCTCATTTGTAAGAGATTTCATAGGTACAGAGATTTAAGAGGTGGTGATGATATCCCATCCAAGGCAGGCTGCTCTGTGGTCTCATGTTGTCAGAGAAGCTTGAGAGGGACCAAAGTCA
>NW_020939306.1:0-598 GCF_003984885.1 Neopelma chrysocephalum | reverse complement strand
TCAGGTTTCTCCAGTGGGATGTAAAAAGAGATCTAATCTGGTATCCAGTTCAAAATTTCCCACCTTACTATCCATTTTGCCCTCTAGACTTCCATAACAGTATTAGTCCTTTTAGGATCTCTCTGGACTTTTGCTCTTTTTGCAATTGCAAGAAGACTAAATTTGGCATTCAAGGGTCTTCCCATTTCTCCTGCATTGCTTCCTGGAATGGAACTCAGGATTTATGGTCAGGATTTCCATATCAGCCCTCTAGAGAGATCAAGCAAAGTGCAAAATAAGTGCCTCCTTTTGGGAGATTAGAGCTTGATTATGGGACTATTGGTGTGAATATTGTCCCCCGTTCTCATTTGTAAGAGATTTCATAGGTACAGAGATTTACCAGGTGATGATGGTATCCCATCCAAGGCAGGCTCCTCTGTGGTCTCATGTTGTCAGAGAAGCTTGAGAGGGACCAAAGTCAGAGCTTAAAGTACAGAAGGGAATCTTTTAGTCAACAGAAATAAAAGGCAAGTTCTTCAAATGGGGAACTCATTGAGGTGAAAAACCACAGCAAGAACCCAGAAATACTCACTGCTACACAGAATTAACTAGAGGTAAC
>NW_020939305.1:0-731 GCF_003984885.1 Neopelma chrysocephalum | reverse complement strand
CCCAAGCATTCTGGGATTCTCTAAATTGGAGTTATCCAAGGGTCTGGAATAAATCCACCTGGTCCAGATCTTTGCCTGTGTGCTGCAGTTGGCCCAAGGACCAGAAATGCAACAAGGGGATCCATCCCATCATAGCTGTGAGGAGAAGGAGGGCTGTACCTTTCCATTTTCCTAAACTGGCTTCCTGTCAGTTCCACTGCCTGGGACCCAACGTTTCATTGAACAGCCCTGAGAGGGCAATACCTCCCACAAAATCAAGGTGCCACTCACCCAGGATTATTTTTTGGGCTGCTGGCTCTCAGTTCTACATCCAGTGCTCCAGTGTGTATTTCCAGGGGTATTTTTAGTTGGGTCAATAGAAGTAGAAAGACAGGATAGTCTTTGGGCTAAGCTTTCTGCCTCAGGGTAAATCAATCACTAAAAATCCCAATCGTGTTGCTCATCTTGCAATCCCTCCAAGCAGCCTGGAGATCCTTGGGTGGTGTAAAAATGCCTTTAATGTTGCCATGCCAGAGGAACTACTGGTATGGGCAGCCCAGTGAAAACTCTTTCTGTGTCTTGTTCCCCCAAATTGCTCTGTCATTCCAAGCCACTTGGTACCAGGCAATTTGTGAACTGTGGACTCCAGAAGGAATCCCTGGCTGAGGATGCACAGTTGAAAGTTCCAGTTCTTATATTAAATTCTATTCTAAAACCAGTTATTAAAAAACAACACACAAAACACCTCCAAA
>NW_020939304.1:0-312 GCF_003984885.1 Neopelma chrysocephalum | reverse complement strand
GGTCCAGATCTTTGCCTGTGTGCTGCAGTTGGCCCAAGGACCATAAAACCTCCCACTTCCCATGAAGTTGTGCACTAAAGAATGAAGAGAATAATTTTGTGTTAAAGCCAGATGCCAGAAAGGGATGCAACAAGGGGATCAATCCCATCATAGCTGTGAGGAGAAGGAGGGCTGTGCCTTTCCATTTTCCTAAACTGGCTTCCTGTCACTTCCACTGCCTGGGACCCAACTTTTCATTGAACAGCCATGAGAGGGCAATACCTCCCACAAAATCAAGGTGCCACTCAGCCAGGATTATTTTTTGGGCTGCTG
>NW_020939303.1:0-557 GCF_003984885.1 Neopelma chrysocephalum | reverse complement strand
ATTGCAAGAAGACTAAATTTGGCATTCAAGGGTCTTCCCATTTCTCCTGCATTGCTTCCTGGAATGGAACTCAGGATTTATGGTCAGGATTTCCATATCAGCCCTCTAGAGAGCTAAAGCAAAGTGCAGAACAAGTGCCTCCTTTTGGGAGATTAGAGCTTGATTATGGGACTATTGGTGTGAATATTGTCCCCCGTTCTCATTTGTAAGAGATTTCATAGGTACAGAGATTTAAGAGGTGATGATGATATCCCATCCAAGGCAGGCTGCTCTGTGGTCTCATGTTGTCAGAGAAGCTTGAGAGGGACCAAAGTCAGAGCTTAAAGTACAGAAGGGAATCTTTTAGTCAACAGAAATAAAAGGCAAGTTCTTCAAATGGGGAACTCATTGAGGTGAAAAACCACAGCAAGAACCCAGAAATACTCACTGCTACACAGAATTAACTAGAGGTAACAGATAGTCCAGAGTATCCCCAGGAAACACAATTCTCCTTTTTCTTCCTTCACCATTGGATTGGAATATCTCCACAGGACAGAACAATTCTTTCAGTGTGAAGG
>NW_020939302.1:0-553 GCF_003984885.1 Neopelma chrysocephalum | reverse complement strand
GGACTTTTGCTCTTTTTGCAATTGCAAGAAGACTAAATTTGGCATTCGAGGGTCTTCCCATTTCTCCTGCATTGCTTCCTGGAATGGAACTCAGGATTTATGGTCAGGATTTCCATATCAGCCCTCTAGAGAGCTAAAGCAAAGTGCAGAATAAGTGCCTCCTTTTGGGAGATTAGAGCTTGATTATGGGACTGTTGGTGTGAATATTGTCCCCCATTCTCATTTGTAAGAGATTTCATAGGTGCAGAGATGTAACAGGTGATGATGATATCCCATCCAAGGCAGGCTCCTCTGTGGTCTCGTGTTCTCAGAGAAGCTTGAGAGGGACCAAAGTCAGAGCTTAAAGTACAGAAGGGAATCTTTTAGTCAACAGAAATAAAAGGCAAGTTCTTCAAATGGGGAACTCATTGAGGTGAAAAACCACAGAAAGAACCCAGAAATACTCACTGCTACACAGAATGAATGACAGGTAACAGATAGTCCAGAGTGTCCCCAGGAAACACAACTCTCCTTTTTCTTCCTTCACCATGGGATTGGAATATCTCCACAGGAC
>NW_020939301.1:0-728 GCF_003984885.1 Neopelma chrysocephalum | reverse complement strand
TCCAGGCCAGGTTAGACAGGGTTTGGAGCAACCTGGGCTAGTGGAAGATGTCCCTGCCCATGGCAGGGAGGTGGAACACGATGATCTTTAATGTCCCTTCCAACCCCAAGCATTCTGGGATTCTCTAAATTGGAATTATCCAAGGGTCTGGAATAAATCCACCTGGTCCAGATCTTTGCCTGTGTGCTGCAGTTGGCCCAAGGACCATAAAACCTCCCACTTCCCATGAAGTTGTGCACTAAAGAATGAAGAGAATAATTTTGTGTTAAAGCCAGATGCCAGAAAGGGATGCAACAAGGGGATCAATCCCATCACAGCTGTGAGGAGAAGGAGGGCTGTGCCTTTCCATTTTCCTAAACTGGCTTCCTGTCAGTTCCACTGCCTGGGACCCAACGTTTCATTGAACAGCCATGAGAGGGCAATACCTCCCACAAAATCAAGGTGCCACTCAGCCAGGACTATTTTTTGGGCTGCTGGCTCTCAGCTCTACATCTAGTGCTCCAGTGTGTATTTCCAGGGGTATTTTTAGTTGGGTCAATAGAAGTAGAAAGACAGGATAGTTTTTGGGCTAAGCTTTCTGCCTCAGGGTAAATCAATCAATAAAAATCCCACTCATGTTGCTCATCTTGCAATCCCTCCAAGCAGCCTGGAGATCCTTGGGTGGTGTAAAAATGCCTTTATTGTTGCCATGCCAGAGGAGCTGCTGGTATGGGCAGCCCAGTGAAAAC
>NW_020939300.1:0-334 GCF_003984885.1 Neopelma chrysocephalum | reverse complement strand
ATTGCAAGAAGACTAAATTTGGCATTCAAGGGTCTTCCCATTTCTCCCGCATTGCTTCCTGGAATGGAACTCAGGATTTATGGTCAGGATTTCCATATCAGCCCTCTAGAGAGATCAAGCAAAGTGCAGAAGAAGTGCCTCCTTTTGGGAGATTAGAGCTTGATTATGGGACTATTGGTGTGAATATTGTGCCACGTTCTCATTTGTAAGAGATTTCATAGGTACAGAGATTTAAGAGGTGATGATGATATCCCATCCAAGGCAGGCTCCTCTGTGGTCTCATGTTCTCAGAGAAGCTTGAGAGGGACCAAAGTCAGAGCTTAAAGTACAGAAG
>NW_020939299.1:0-860 GCF_003984885.1 Neopelma chrysocephalum | reverse complement strand
CAAAGGCATGAATCCAAACTGTTGAATTCTTGCAAGTTGTCATCTCAACCTGAAGAGCTGAAAGTTGGTGTTACCTTGTCTGTGGTGTCCAGCTTGGTTGGACACAGTCCCAGGCAAGGTGAGTGGTCTTTGAAGGTTGTCTGAGTGAGGGCAATGGGGTAGGGATCCCTTGAAAGCCTTTTAGCTTTCTAAATTCTTTAGTGACAACAGTGTCCCCAAAGGTGTCTAGTTTACTGGCTGAAGCTAAAACTTGTTTTTAAAGGAGTAATGCTACCACAGAAGTATTAATTCCCTAAGAGTCAACAAAAAACTGTGCCTTCTCATGGCAGGGGGATGGAACTAGAGGATCTTGAAGATGCCTTCCTTCCAAACCATTCTGTGGTTGTATGATTTTGGTCTCTCAGGTTTCTCCAGTGGGATGTAAAAAGAGATCTAATGTGGTATCCAATTCAAAATTTCCCACCTTACTATCCATTTTGCCCTCTAGACTTCCATAACAGTATTAGTCCTTTTAGGATCTATCTGGACTTTTGCTCTTTTTGCAATTGCAAGAAGACTAAATTTAGCATTCAAGGGTCTTCCCATTTCTCCTGCATTGCTTCCTGGAATGGAACTCAGGATTTATGGTCAGGATTTCCATATCAGCCCTCTAGAGAGCTAAAGCAAAGTGCAGAATAAGTGCCTCCTTTTGGGAGATTAGAGCTTGATTATGGGACTATTGGTGTGAATATTGTGCCACGTTCTCATTTGTAAGAGATTTCATAGGTGCAGAGATTTAACAGGTGATGATGATATCCCATCCAAGGCAGGCTCCTCTGTGGTCTCATGTTGTCAGAGAAGCTTGAGAGGGACCAAAGTCA
>NW_020939298.1:0-879 GCF_003984885.1 Neopelma chrysocephalum | reverse complement strand
TTTGGTTCTTTCAGGTTTCTCCAGTGGGATGTAAAAAGAGATCTAATGTGGTATCCAATTCAAAATTTCCCACCTTACTATCCATTATGCCCTCTAGACTTCCATAACACTATTAGTCCTTTTAGAATCTATCTGGACTTTTGCTCTTTTTGCAATTGCAAGAAGACTAAATTTGGCCTTCAAGGGTCTTCCCATTTCTCCCGCATTGCTTCCTGGAATGGAACTCAGGATTTATGGTAAGGATTTCCATATCAGCCCTCTAGAGAGATCAAGCAAAGTGCAGAATAAGTGCCTCCTTTTGGGAGATTAGAGCTTGATTATGGGACTATTGGTGTGAATATTGTCCCACGTTCTCATTTGTAAGAGATTTCATAGGTACAGAGATGTAACAGGTGATGATGATATCCCATCCAAGGCAGGCTCCTCTGTGGTCTCATGTTGTCAGAGAAGCTTGAGAGGGACCAAAGTCAGAGCTTAAAGTACAGAAGGGAATCTTTTAGTCAACAGAAATAAAAGGCAAGTTCTTCAAATGGGGAACTCATTGAGGTGAAAAACCACAGCAAGAACCCAGAAATACTCACTGCTACACAGAATGAATGACAGGTAACAGATAGTCCTGAGTATCCCCAGGAAACACAACTCTCCTTTTTCTTCCTTCACCATTGGATTGGAATATCTCCACAGGACAGAACAATTCTTTCAGTGTGAAGGAAGAGATGAGTCCAGGTCGGGCAGTGTAGCAATCCAATATTCACAGAGAGCCCCGTGAGCACTGGCAGAAGGGCTGGCTGGGCTGCAAGGGTGAGCACCTCTCCTCTTTAATGAGGTTAATACCAAGAAGGTGTGTCTGGGGACAAGTGTCTCTCAAGCTTTTTTGGG
>NW_020939297.1:0-994 GCF_003984885.1 Neopelma chrysocephalum | reverse complement strand
CGGTCTTTGAAGGTTGTCTGAGTGAGGGCAATGGGGTAGGGATCCCTAGAAAGCCTTTCAGCATCAATTCTTTAGTGACAACAGTGTCCCCAAAGGTGTCTAGTTTACTAGCAGAAGCTAAAACTTGTTTTTAAAGGAGTAATGCTACCACAGAAGTATTAATTCCCTAAGAGTCAAGAAAAAACTGTGCCTTCTCATGGCAGCGGGATGGAACTAGAGGATCTTGAAGGTGCCTTCCTTTCAAACCATTCTGTGGTTGTATGATTTTGGTTCTTTCAGGTTTCTCCAGTGGGATGTAAAAAGAGATCTAATCTGGTATCCAGTTCAAAATTTCCCACCTTACTATCCATTTTGCCCTCTAGACTTCCATAACAGTATTAGTCCTTTTAGGATCTCTCTGGACTTTTGCTCTTTTTGCAATTGCAAGAAGACTAAATTTGGCATTCGAGGGTCTTCCCATTTCTCCCGCATTGCTTCCTGGAATGGAACTCAGGATTTATGGTCAGGATTTCCATATCAGTCCTCTAGAGAGATCAAGCAAAGTGCAAAATAAGTGCCTCCTTTTGGGAGATTAGAGCTTGATTATGGGACTATTGGTGTGAATATTGTCCCCCGTTCTCATTTGTAAGAGATTTCATAGGTACAGAGATTTACCAGGTGATGATGGTATCCCATCCAAGGCAGGCTCCTCTGTGGTCTCATGTTCTCAGAGAAGCTTGAGAGGGACCAAAGTCAGAGCTTAAACTACAGAAGGGAATCTTTTAGTCAACAGAAATAAAAGGCAAGTTCTTCAAATGGGGAACTCATTGAGGTGAAAAACCACAGAAAGAACCCAGAAATACTCACTGCTACACAGAATGAATGACAGGTAACAGATAGTCCAGAGTATCCCCAGGAAACACAACTCTCCTTTTTCTTCCTTCACCATGGGATTGGAATATCTCCATAGGACAGAACAATTCTTTCAGTGTGAAGGAAGAGATGAGTCCAGGTC
>NW_020939296.1:0-5362 GCF_003984885.1 Neopelma chrysocephalum | reverse complement strand
CAGTAGAAGTGGTCGATGAGCAGCGGGCCGCAGAAGGACAGCCGGAGTGCCGCGCCAGTGTGGGCGGCGGCGCTCAGCAGCCCCACAAGGAAACAAGCGGCCACCAGCCTCGTGCAGAGCACGGGGGACATGATGAGCTGGTAGAGGAGAGGCTTGGAGACGGCCACGTAGCGGTCGTAGGCCATGGCTGCCAGCAGGTAAACCTCGGCCGTGCAGAACGCGGCGTAGAAGTAGAGCTGCGCGAGGCATCCGGCAAAGGAAATGGCTTTGGTGTCTGCTGGGAGGTCCAGCAGCATCCTGGGGCTGATGGTGGAGGAGTAGCAAACGTCCAGGAAGGCCAAGGCAGTGAGGAAAAAGTACATGGGGGTGTGGAGGCAGGGGCTGACCCTGATGAGGGCGATCAGGCCCAGGTTCCCCACTAATGTCAGCGTGTAGGTGCCCAGGAAGAGCCCGAAGAGGAGGAATTTCAGTTGTGGGTGTTGGGTGAGTCCTGCCAGGGTGAACTGGGGCACCTCCGTGCAGTTCCCATCAGCCACCCTTCCATTCCTGCAGAGACACCTGCAGGGGGAAACAATTCCTGATGCAATCTCCACTTCGGAAATATCAATGTAAAAAAGCTGGCACTGGCACGGAATTGAAATGGAAAAGAAAAAAATGGACGAACTGCTGACTTTTTTCTTGTTATGACAGAAATGCTTCTTCCATCTCTGGAAGAAGCATCAGCAGATCTTACAAGTTTTTTTTCCTTAAGTCCTTACAGAAAGTAGTTTGTCCCAACCTCCCGTTTGACCCAATTCCCTTCCAGTTTCCAGCCCCATATCTGTGCAAGGACATTTTGGGACAGATTAAATGCTTCACAAATATCCTGCTCACGATTGCAACCCTGTAACCTTACTCACACTGATGAATTTTCCTGTATTTCAAACTCTTACTTCATTTCAAATACCTTAAGGCTACAGTTAATACAAGGTCTCACCACCAAATGAAAGTATTTAAAAACCCAGAGCCTCTTGTAATTAAGTAATAGAGAATGTATTCATTTCTTCAGATGTCTCTTCTCCTGCAGCTCCTGAGGTGAAATACACTCCAGGAATGTGTCTGCAGCCTGCCTTTTGTCAGTAAATGTTCTCTTTTTGGGATCTGTGTTACTGGGAGAACAGTGATCAGGTATTGCCACTGGATTAGATATTTCCAACACTTGTAATTGAAACCTTCCCTCAGTTCCTCATCCTGTTGATATCCATTTGATTCCTCTACAGTCTTCACCCAGACTTGACACTGCAGACTCTTGTGCCATTGAATCTGCCTGAATTCCTGTGTAAAAGTGTCTCCCACAAGTATTGTCCTTTTTCTCCTCTTCATCTTTGCTGCATTTTTTATCACTGAATTCTGAATCAAATCCTTAATTTTCCTGCCTTACCTCAGAGTTTCCTCCGTTTTTCAGAGTCCTCCTCCATCCCAGGGAAACTACAGGCATGTAACATCATCAGGCAGGGGCTGGTGAAAGGTTTTGTCCACGCACAAGTTGATTTAATTGTTAACTGAGACTGAGTAAAGGCAGTCAAGACTTTACCCCGAGCACTGTAGCAGCAATTCACCCACTCTCTCCCCTTCCAGAGATCTCCATGCTATATTCAGAGCCAATTATTATGCCACAGGCAAAAAACATGCTGCACAGGTCTTTATGAAGCCGGAATGAAGTCCATGCTCATGGGATAAGTGATCACAACCTCTCCAGGGCACCTGGAAAAGAGAGTGAGATTCCTCCAAGGGCATGCCCAAGGGATTTCTCTGGGAAGTTTTCTGTTTGGGGAATTTGTCAAAGCATCAGCAATAATATGTGTGTAGGATGATTGATTCTGCTTCCAAATAGAACTTTGGAAGAAATCAAAAAGCCCAAGACCATGCATTTTGTGGAAGGATTTGATTTGGAAGAACTTTTTCTCCCTATGTTCCTGGGGAATAAACTGCAGCAACTGTTTATTAATGGTCCCACAGTTTATTACTGGAAACCCTGGGTTTGTTTTTGCAGTGGCCACTTAGGTTAAATATAAACCCTTGGGAGACAAATCTAACAGGATATATATTTAATATATATATCTTCTGACCATAGAAGACATGTAAAACTTCCTTTTGCAGCTAAAGAAACCCTCTGTGTTTCTCCTCTTCAGTCCAAAGGGAATGGAGGATTCCAGCAAACAACATAGACCCAACAAGGAGAGAGAGAGAGCAGTGAGATTTCATGGCTAATCCATAAAACCTAATTGAATAGATTTGGGATTTCATTTTCAAAGGGATCAAGGATTTTTATCTCCAATTTCCACCTCAGACAAGGTGGAGAGCTCTCTGTTTCTGTCATCTGCTCATGGAAGCACAAACCCTGTAGAATTGATCAGGATAGAGGCATCTTGTCACCAAGGTGTTCCTTGGAGACCTTGAAGTCATGAAGCACTAGAAGAGCTCAAGAGTGGGTGTCTTTCAGGCAGCACTGAACTGCAAGCCTGAATTGCCTGAAGTGGGTGGAGGGATGGTTGTGTTGGAAAGGAATTGTTGTCCTTGAGCTAAGCAGGGTGAAAGTTCCGGGTGCCAACATAGAATGCAGTCTCCAGGTGTCATGGGTTTGCTTGTTCTAAAAAACCCAAGAGGAATTTTTCTTTCCCCTGCTGCACATGAGGGAGGGCTGTTGAATGGGGAGGGCAGCTTTCTGCCTTTCTACCTCCAGCAAGGAGCTGGCTGGCAGAACTACATTCCAGGCTGACAGCCCTGTGTGGGGCTGGGGGGTGGGGTGGGGAGTTTTTCTCCCCTCCTCTCCTTGGAAAGCGGTGCTTTTGTGGGCTTCACACCTTTTTGATGCTGACTTGGAAATGTAAGTGGTCTTGGCTGGACTTCATGCATTTCTTAAGGTGGTGAAATCTATTTAATAATAGCAATACCAAGAAATAAGAATAATACAGACAATGGACGGAAAGAGTAGTCTAGAAAATGCAGGATGTCTCAGCCTGGAGAAAAGTTCCTTGGTCATTCGAGTTGACTTTTGAACCCATTGCCAAGATGAGTGAGAGCTGAGAATGGATGGAGCTGAAATGATTTCCCCTCTTTCAGTATTAAGAAGGTGAGTTTGTTACCACAAAGCCGTGAGTGTTGTGCAAACACCAAGTCACTTTTGTTCCTTAGCAGCAGGCACAAGCCACAGCCCGAGGTCCATCTCAAGCTGTAAGAGTTTATGGCCCCTTCCCAGAGCCTTGTAGCTGTCACTCAGAGGTTGGACTTGATGATCTTGGAGGTCTTTCCCAAAGTTAAAGACTCTCATTGGCACACATTGATATCCACAGTGATCAGAGGAGACTGCACAGCACTCCCATATTTCTGCTCATCCATTTCCAACCATTTCCTCCCTTCCAATCTCCCAGAAGGGCCTTGCAGGAGCCAGATGGTCAGGAAGAGGCAGCAGCCCTATAAGCTGCTTTAGGACAGAGGGATGTATATCTAAGTGTGCCTCCAGTACCAGTTGCCAGCATCGAGGCTGTAAAATGTGCATGCAACACCTGTGTGCTCTGACCTAAACTTCCTGTGTGCTCAGGGGAGAAAAACCTTCCCAACGGAGGTCTTCTCCTGCTGTGCCAATGACCTAAAGCTGTGCCATCCAGTTGGCCCTCTGGAGGTGCACAGTTCTCCCTGCTAACTGCACAGGGAGCCCAGAAAAGGAGTTTTGAGCCCCAAGGAGGACTTTTGAGCCCTGAAAAATGAGCCTGGCTTGCAGCAACTAATTTTTGGAAGGTCAGTGAGAAGCTGCAGTTCCTATCCAACTGCTGGAGCTGCAGAGGACAGCCGAGACTGGGCAAGGTGTTGTTGTGCTGTGAAAGCAGTTGTCAGCTGGGTGATCCCTGTCCTTAGGGCACGTCTCAGCTCTTTGTTCCTCAGGCTGTAGATGATGGGGTTGAGCAGGGGGATGAGGATTCCATAGAGCATGGAAACGATCCTGTCCCGCTGAGGGGAGTAGGTGGAGGAAGGGCGCACGTAGGTGCAGATGGTGGTGCCATAGAAAAGGCAAAGCACGGCCAGGTGAGAAGCACAGGTGGAGAAGGCTTTGTGCCTGCTGTGCGAGGAGTTCATGGCCAGGATGGCCAGGAGGATGTAGAGATAAGAGATGAGAGTGAGCACAAAGGCGCCGCTCCCCAGCACCCCAGCGACTGCCAGAATCACCAGTTCCCTGCTCCAAGTAGACGAGCAGGAGAGGCCCAGCACAGGAGGAATGTCCCAGTAATAATGGTGCACTTGGTTGGAGTCACAAAAAAGCAGGGTAAAAATCAAAGAGGTGTGCAGGAGGGAGTTCCAAAAGCCTACCAGCCAGGTGCCAATGGCCAGGTGAGCGCACAGCTTCATACTCATGATGCTCAGGTACTTGAGGGGGTGGCACACGGCGACGTAGCGGTCATAGGCCATGACAGCCAAGAGGAAGATCTCTGTGCCTACCACATGAATGAGGCAAAAGAGCTGGAAGAGGCATCCCTTGAAGGAAATGCCCTTGTTGTCAAGCAACAGGGCCCCCAGCATCTTGGGCACGGTGATAGTGGGACACAAGATATCCAGCAAGGATAAGTTGCTGAGGAAGAAGTACATGGGGTTGTGCAGGCAAGGGTCTGTGCTGACAGCAATGAGGATTGTGCTGTTGCCTGCCAGGGTGGCCAAATAAATGGTCAGGAAGAGCACAAAGAGCAGCAAACGGACGTGTGGAGCATCAGAAAGGCCAATGAGAATGAATTCGGACACTGTTGAGAGGTTGTGCCTCTGCATCTTGTCTTTCCTTCAGGAAAGGAGACCGAGGTTTCCCTGGAAGAGAGAGAAAGCTGGAACTTAGTCAACTTTGCAACCCCCTTCTACAGAGTGGGAGGTGTCTGTTTTGCAGTTCAAAAACATTTGCAAGCTTGCATTGCCACAGTCCCAATCTAAATGTGACCCACCTCTCCCTAGTGTAAAAGGAAAAATGTAGGCATTAAGCTTCAAAGGTATGAATCCAAACTGTTGAATTCTTGCAAGTTGTCATCTCAGCCTGAAGAGCTGAAAGTTGGTGTTACCTTGTCTGTGGCATCCAGCTTGGGTGGACACAGTCCCAGGCAAGATGAGTGGTCTTTGAAGGTTGTCTGAGTGAGGGCAATGGGGTAGGGATCCCTAGAAAGCCTTTCAGCTTTCTAAATTCTTTAGTGACAACAGTGTCCCCAAAGGTGTCTAGTTTACTCGCTGAAGCTAAAACTTGTTTTTAAAGGAGCAATGCTACCACAGAAGTATTAAAGACCTAATAGTCAACAAAAAACTGGGCCTTCTCATGGCAGGGGGATGGAACTAGAGGATCTTGAAGGTGCCT
>NW_020939295.1:0-330 GCF_003984885.1 Neopelma chrysocephalum | reverse complement strand
ACCAAGAAGGTGTGTCTGGGGACAAGTGTCTCTCAAGCTTTTTTGGGTGTTACCTTAATTGCATATATGGTTGTTTGTTTTTTTTTTTTAACAGAATGTTGCCCAAGGGGGCTGGCAATGGAAGGAACTGAAATGATCAGCACTGCTTTTGGAGAGCTAAGAAAAATTGCCCTTTGGTTCCAGAAAGCATCCCTGCCTTGATTTATGGGAGAATCACTTCCCATGGGATGTCCAGGACTAGAAAGAGGCCTGTTCCTATTGCAGCAATACCTGCCTGTCATTTCTGCCCTGTTCCCATGAATGACACTGCCTGTCAATCATTTCTCAAGA
>NW_020939294.1:0-4415 GCF_003984885.1 Neopelma chrysocephalum | reverse complement strand
ACCTCGGCCGTGCAGAACGCGGCGTAGAAGTAGAGCTGCGCGAGGCATCCGGCAAAGGAAATGGCTTTGGTGTCTGCTGGGAGGTCCAGCAGCATCCTGGGGCTGATGGTGGAGGAGTAGCAAACGTCCAGGAAGGCCAAGGCAGTGAGGAAAAAGTACATGGGGGTGTGGAGGCGGGGGCTGACCCTGATGAGGGCGATCAGGCCCAGGTTCCCCACTAATGTCAGCGTGTAGGTGCCCAGGAAGAGCCCGAAGAGGAGGAATTTCAGTTGTGGGTGTTGGGTGAGTCCTGCCAGGGTGAACTGGGGCACCTCCGTGCAGTTCCCATCAGCCATCCTTCCATTCCTGCAGAGACACCTGCAGGGTGAAACAATTCCTGATGCAATCTCCACTTTGGAAATATCAATGTAAAAAAGCTGGCACTGGCACGGAATTGAAATGGAAAAGAAAAAAATGGACGAACTGCTGACTTTTTTCTTGCTATGACAGAAATGCTTCTTCCATCTCTGGAAGAGGCATCAGCAGATCTTACAAGTTTTTTTTCCTTAAGTCCTTACATAAAGTAGTTTGTCCCAACCTCCCGTTTGACCCAATTCCCTTCCAGTTTCCAGCCCCATATCTGTGCAAGGACATTTTGGGACAGATTAAATGCTTCACAAATATCCTGCTCACGGTTGCAACCCTGTAACCTTACTCAAACTGATGAATTTTCCTGTATTTCAAACTCTTACTTCATTTCAAATACCCTAAGGCTACGGTTAATACAAGGTCTCACCACCAAATGAAAGTATTTAAAAACCCAGAGCCTCTTGTAATTAAGTAATAGAGAATGTATTCATTTCTTCAGATGTCTCTTCTCCTGCAGCTCCTGAGGTGAAATACACTCCAGGAATGTGTCTGCAGCCTGCCTTTTGTCAGTAAATATTCTCTTTTTGGGATCTGTGTTACTGGGAGAACAGTGATCAGGTATTGCCACTGGATTAGATATTTCCAACACTTGTAATTGAAACCTTCCCTCAGTTCCTCATCCTGTTGATATCCATTTGATTCCTCTACAGTCTTCACCCAGACTTGACACTGCAGACTCTTGCGCCATTGAATCTGCCTGAATTCCTGTGTAAAAGTGTCTCCAACAAGTATTGTCCTTTTTCTCCTCTTCATCTTTGCTGCATTTTTTATCACTGAATTCTGAATCAAATCCTTAATTTTCCTGCCTTACCTCAGAGTTCCCTCCGTTTTTCAGAGTTCTCCTCCATCCCAGGGAAACTACAGGCAGGTGGCATCATGAGGCAGGGGCTGGTGAAAGGATTTGTCCACGCACAAGTTGATTTAATTGTTAACTGAGACTGAGTAAAGGCAGTCAAGACTTTACCTGCAGCACTGTAGCAGCAATTCACCCACTCTCTCCCCTTCCAGACATCTCCATGTTATTTTCAGAGCCAATTATTATGCCACAGGCAAAAAGCAGGCTGCACAGGTCTTTATGAAGCCGGAATGGAGTCCATGCTCATGGGATAAGTGATCATAGCCTCTCCAGTGCACCTGGAAAAGAGAGAGAGATTCCTGCAAGGGCATGCCCAAGGGATTTCTCTGGGAAGTTTTCTGTTTGGGGAATTTGTCAAAGCATCAGCAATAATATGTGTGTAGGATGATTGATTCTGCTTCCAAATAGAACTTTGGAAGAAATCAAACAGCCCAAGACCATGCATTTTGTGGAAGGATTTGATTTGGAAGAACTTTTTGTCCCTGTGTTTCTGGGGAATAAACTGCAGCAACTGTTTATTAATGGTCCCACAGTTTATTACTGGAAACCCTGGGTTTGTTTTTGCAGTGGCCACTTAGGTTAAATATTAACCCTTGGGAGACAAATCTAACAGGATATATATTTAATATATATATCTTCTGACCATAGAAGACATGTAAAACTTCCTTTTGCAGCTAAAGAAACCCTCTGTGTTTCTCCTCTTCAGTCCAAAGGGAATGGAGGATTCCAGCAAACAACATAGACCCAACAAGGAGAGAGAGAGAGCAGTGAGATTTCATGGCTAATCCATAAAACCTAATTTAATAGATTTGGGATTTCGTGTTCAAAGGGATCAAGGATTTTTATCTCCAATTTCCACCTCAGACAAGGTGGAGAGCTCTCTGTTTCTGTCATCTGCTCATGGAAGCACAAACCCTGTAGAATTGATCAGGATAGAGGCATCTTGTCACCAAGGTGTTCCTTGGAGACCTTGAAGTCATGAAGCACTAGAAGAGCTCAAGAGTGGGTGTCTTTCAGGCAGCACTGAACTGCAAGCCTGAATTGCCTGAAGTGGGTGGAGGGATGGTTGTGTTGGAAAGGAATTGTTGTCCTTGAGCTAAGCAGGGTGAAAGTTCCGGGTGCCAACATAGAATGCAGTCTCCAGGTGTCATGGGTTTGCTTGTTCTAAAAAACCCAAGAGGAATTTTTCTTTCCCCTGCTGCACATGAGGGAGGGCTGTTGAATGGGGAGGGCAGCTTTCTGCCTTTCTACCTCCAGCAAGGAGCTGGCTGGCAGAACTACATTCCAGGCTGACAGCCCTCTGTGGGGCTGAGGGGATGGGGTGGGGAGTTTTTCTCCCCTCCTCTCCTTGGAAAGTGGTGCTTTTGTGGGCTTCACACCTTTTGGATGCTTGACTTGGAAATGTAAGTGGTCTTGGCTGGACTTCATGCATTTCTTAAGGTGGTGAAATCTATTTAATAATAGCAATACCAAGAAATAAGAATAATACAGACAATGGACTGAAAGAGTAGTCTAGAAAATGCAGGATGTCTCACCCTGGAGAAAAGTTCCTTGGTCATTCGAGTTGACTTTTGAACCCATTGCCAAGATGAGTGAGAGCTGAGAATGGATGGAGCTGAAATGATTTCCCCTCTTTCAGTATTAAGAAGGTGAGTTTGTTACCACAAAGCCGTGAGTGTTGTGCAAACACCAAGTCACTTTTGTTCCTTAGCAGCAGGCACAAGCCACAGCCCGAGGCCCATCTCAAGCTGTAAGAGTTTATGGCCCCTTCCCAGAGCCTTGTAGCCGTCACTCAGAGGTTGGACTTGATGATCTTGGAGGTCTTTTCCAAAGTTAAAGACTCTCATAGGCACACATTGATATCCACAGTGATCAGAGGAGACTGCACAGCACTCCCATGTTTCTGCTCATCCATTTCCAACCATTTCCTCCCTTCCCATCTCCCAGAAGGGCCGTGCAGGAGCCATATGGTCAGGAAGAGGCAGCAGCCCTATAAGCTGCTTTAGGACAGAGGGATGTATATCTAAGTGTGCCTCCAGTACCAGTTGTCCGCACTGAGGCTGTAAAATGTGCATGCAACACCTGTGTGCTCTGACCTAAACTTCCTGTGTGCTCAGGGGAGAAAAACCTTCCCAACGGAGGTCTTCTCCTGCTGTGCCAATGACCTAAAGCTGTGCCATCCAGTTGGCCCTCTGGAGGTGCACAGTTCTCCCCACTAACTGCACAGGGAGCCCAGAAAAGGAGTTTTGAGCCCCAAGGAGGACTTTTGAGCCCTGAAAAATGAGCCTGGCTTGCAGCATCAAATTTTTGGAAGGTCAGTGACAAGCTGCAGTTCCTATCCAACTGCTGGAGCTGCAGAGGACAGCCGAGACTGGGCAAGGTGTTGTTGTGCTGTGAAAGCAGTTGTCAGCTGGGTGATCCCTGTCCTTAGGGCACGTCTCAGCTCTTTGTTCCTCAGGCTGTAGATGATGGGGTTGAGCAGGGGGATGAGGATTCCATAGAGCATGGAAACGATCCTGTCCCGCTGAGGGGAGTAGGTGGAGGAAGGGCGCCCGTAGGTGCAGATGGTGGTGCCATAGAAAAGGCAAAGCACGGCCAGGTGAGAAGCACAGGTGGAGAAGGCTTTGTGCCTGCTGTGCGAGGAGTTCATGGCCAGGATGGCCAGGAGGATGTAGAGATAAGAGATGAGAGTGAGCACAAAGGCGCCGCTCCCCAGCACCCCAGCGACTGCCAGAATCACCAGTTCCCTGCTCCAAGTAGACGAGCAGGAGAGGCCCAGCACAGGAGGAATGTCACAGTAATATTGGTGCACTTGGTTGGAGTCACAGAAAAGCAGGGTAAAAATCAAAGAGGTGTGCAGGAGGGAGTTCCAAAAGCCTACCAGCCAGGTGCCAATGGCCAGGTGAGCACACAGCTTCATACTCATGATGCTCAGGTACTTGAGGGGGTGGCACACGGCGATGTAGCGGTCATAGGCCATGACAGCCAAGAGGAAGATCTCTGTGCCTACCACATGAATGAGGCAAAAGAGCTGGAAGAGGCATCCCTTGAAGGAAATGCCCTTGTTGTCAAGCAACAAGGCCCCCAGCATCTTGGGCACGGTGATAGTGGGACATAAGATATCCAGCAAGGATAAGTTGCTGAGGAAGAA
>NW_020939293.1:0-383 GCF_003984885.1 Neopelma chrysocephalum | reverse complement strand
GCCCAGCATCAAGCCGTAACTAGGGCTGGTTGCCACATCTTCCTCTCCCAGCCTTCCTTGGGCCCCAAGGGCCTTCCTGAGCAAAGCAGAGGGGCTTTTCTTAGGAAGTGCCAGAAATGGCTTCCAAACCTGGGAGAGGCAAAGCATTCCCTCATCTCTGGCTGGGCTCTCTCACCTGTGCATGGCAGGGGGAGGAGAAGAGGAGACAGGAAACTTTTCATCCCGCCAAAAAATGGAGCCTGACACACTGGGGTTCTGCAGGGCTCCATCTCAGGCCTTGTGCTCCTCAGCATCTCCAGCAAGGACTCGCATGCAGCACTGGGACAGATACAAAGGGACTTTGCAGGCAATCCAAAAGTGGGAGGAGCTGTTGAGTCCCTGGA
>NW_020939292.1:0-567 GCF_003984885.1 Neopelma chrysocephalum | reverse complement strand
CGGCTCTCCTGGACTGGGCACCCCCCCAGGGCCCAGCGCTCCCTCAACACCCACCGCTCAGGCCGGGGCCCTATGGGGTCACAATGGTCTCCGGGCAGACGTGGCCCCGCATCACAAAGGGCCCTTGCCAAGTGCCTCTGTCACAAAGGGCCACAGCCACCACCCCTGCCACAGGAGAAACCTCTGCAATTGGCTGCAAGCCACTGGGCCTGCAGGGGACAGACCCTCCACTTCTAGGCTTGGAGCCCTGCCGGGCCCAGACTCCTGGCAGCCTTGCCACACAGCCCCACACCACACCCTCATCTCCCAGCTGGACAGCCCGGGCCTTGAAGGCTGCGCTCTCCAGAGCACGAGGACTTGTCCGCATGGACACACCAGACACTTGTGCCCCGGGGCTCCGTGTCCAGCTGCAAGCCAGGCAGCAGTGCTGTCCCTCAGGCCTCTGCCTCGGCACCGGGCCCTGCTCATGTCTCTGGCAATGACACACGGTGGGACCCCTGGCTCATCTCACAGGCTCCCGGGCACCTGGGGCTGCTCCCTCAAATTGCCGCCTCGATCCACAACTTG
>NW_020939291.1:0-368 GCF_003984885.1 Neopelma chrysocephalum | reverse complement strand
CCCTTCAAAGGTACCCTCTGGAGAAGACAGGATTTAATGCCCATCTCGCAGTTGCCAGGAAGGGGATGTTTTGCTTGCATTCCCAGTTGGCGGTCTGGGAAGAGGAAGAAGGAAGTTACAGCTTCCTTGGACTTGAAAGGGGTGTGGCAATGGGGAAAATGGGCTCAAGGGAGGGGAAAAGTCCACGCAATGTGATGAAGGAAAGCAGAAGATTGGGATGATATAGAGCAAATTCCAGACATTTGGTGGTGGGACCTTGGGGTCTGAAAAGGGGAGAAAACATCCTTTTGAATTCTTTTTTTCTTTCAGCAATGTCCGCGGCAGTTTTGGGACTGATGAAGCCTGCTTTTCTTTCCATCTCTCTCTCC
>NW_020939290.1:0-1132 GCF_003984885.1 Neopelma chrysocephalum | reverse complement strand
CCCTTCAAAGGTACCCTCTGGAGAAGACAGGATTTAATGCCCATCTCCCAGTTGCCAGGAAGGAGATGTTTTGCTTGCATTCCCAGTTGGTGGTCTGGGAAGAGGAAGGAGGAAGTTACAGCTTCCTTGGACTTGAAAGGGGTGTGGCAATGGGGAAAATGGGCTCAAGGGAGGGGAAAAGTCCACGCAATCTGATGAAGGAAAGCAGAAGATTGGGATGATATAGAGCGAATTCCAGACATTTGGTGGTGGAACCTCGGGGTCTGAAAAGGGGAGAAAACATCCTTTTGAATTCTTTTTTTCTTTCAGCAATGTCCGTGGCAGTTTTGGGACTGATGAAGCCTGCTTTTCTTTTGTCATGGTTTGAAGAGCCTCAAAATCCAATTCTTGATTCCTAGCCCTCCTCCCACATCTCAACCCCATGTGAGATGGGTTTTCCAGGCAAGAACACAAGACTCAATATGGGGGGAAGGAATATATATTACAGTGACTGTACAACAAATAAATAGTATAGTACATTACATACAATCTTAACTCTCTATCGATCTCTACCATGACAATAATATTTACAGTGGGCCAAATCTCTTCTCCCTCCAAATAAAAGTCCAGGAGAGAAGAAGAAGAAAAGACCCCCTCCAGTCCCTCAGCAGCAGGTCTCTCTAGGCAGCAGGCTCTCTGTGTCTTTCATGAAGCAGTTGCAGCTGGATCCTTGCCAATGCACACGAGGGAGGCCTCCAAGCTTCTCTCGGCCCCTCGACGCCAAACAAAGGGTCTTTCCGTGGACTGTGTTACCCCAGACAAGGTCGCATCAACATGGTCATATCACGAAGCACAGGGGTCTTCGTGACGGTCTGGTATCCTCAGGGGAAATCAAGCCCCCATGCAGAGCTCCCATGCTCTGACTCAAAGATGGCTGCCAGCTTCTCTGAAGCTGCAGCAAGGGGGGCCAAGGTCACCCCACACACACATTCCTTTGGCCGTCCTGGCGTAACTCTCAGGAGGCCGGAGCTTCTTGCTCCTCTCTCAGCGCATACTGCACTCCAGGACTCCTCTCAGGTGGGAGTCCACCACCCCCTCCTCTTTCCCGGAGGGGTCTCTAAGGAGTTTGGGGGGAAGTTTGGTTTTTCAGTTC
>NW_020939289.1:0-1037 GCF_003984885.1 Neopelma chrysocephalum | reverse complement strand
GCAACTTCACCATTTGCATTGACTTTCTGGAAATGCAGAGCTGCAGTCGGATTCATGGCCTGGTGTCTCGTGGCCGAGACGGAGCAGAGCCAGGCCAGCCCGGCTGGAAAATGCCCCTCTGTTCTTGCCATGCCCACGGCAAAGCCCCCTCGTGCTGCTCCCTGGGGACGCTGGGCAGGCCCAGGCCCAGCCGCCATTGCGGGGCCCGGCCTGGCGCTGCCAGCGGGGCTCCTCAGCACGGCTGTGCTCAGGGAGCTGTCATGGTTTGAACCAGCCTCAAAAATCCAATTCTTGATTCCTAGCCCCCCTCCCACATCTCAACCCCATGTGAGATGGGTTTTCCAGACAAGAACATAAGACTCAATATGGGGGGAAGGAATATATACTACAGTGAGTGTACAACAAATAAATAGTATAGTACATTACATACAATCTTAACTCTCTATCGATCTCTACCATCACAATAATATTTACAGTGGGCCAAATCTCTTCTCCCTCCAAATAAAAGTCCAGGAGAGAAGAAGAAGAAAAGACCCCCTCCAGTCCCTCAGCAGCAGGTCTCTCTAGGCAGCAGGCTCTCTGTGTTTTTCATGAAGCAGTTGCAGCTGGATCCTTGCCAATGCACACGAGGGAGGCCTCCAAGATTCTCTCGGCCCCTCGACGCCAAACAAAGGGTCTTTCCGTGGACTGCGTTACCCCAGACAAGGTTGCTGCACCACGGTCATATCACGAAGCACAGGGGTCTTCGTGACGGTCTGGTATCCTCAGGGGAAATCAAGCCCCCATGCAGAGCTCCCATGCTCTGACTCAAAGATGGCTGCCAGCTTCTCTGAAGCTGCAGCAAGGGGGGCCAAGGTCACCCCACACACACATTCCTTTGGCCGTCCTGGCGTAACTCTCAGGAGGCCGGAGCTTCTTGCTCCTCTCTGTAGCGCATACTGCACTCCAGGACTCCTCTCAGGTGGGAGTCCACCACCCCCTCCTCTTTCTCGGAGGGGTCTCTAAGGAGTTTGGGGGGAAGTTTGGTTTTTCAGTTC
>NW_020939288.1:0-548 GCF_003984885.1 Neopelma chrysocephalum | reverse complement strand
GCAACTTCACCATTTGCATTGACTTTCTGGAAATGCAGAGCTGCAGTTGGATTCATGGCCTGGTGTCTCGTGGCCGAGAGGGAGCAGAGCCAGGTCAGCCCGGCTGGAAAATGCCCCTCTGTTCTTGCCATGCCCACGGCAAAGCCCCCCCGTGTTGCTCCCTGGGGACGCTGGGCAGGCCCAGGCCCAGCCGCCATTGCGGGGCCCGGCCTGGCGCTGCCAGCGGGGCTCCTCAGCACGGCTGTGCTCAGGGGCTCCATGGTCCCGGGGAAGCCAGGCAGCACTGCTGGCCCTCAGGGCTCTGCCTGGCAGCCAGGCCTGGCCAATGTCTTCCTCAGGGACACACAGCCTGGCCCCCAGCGCCCCCTCAGCCCTTCCACGGGGCACAGCAAGCTGAGCAGGGCCAGCGCCATCTCCAGGGCCCGGCCTGGCGCTGCCAGCGGGGCTTCAATCCCCTGGGCCTCCTGCCACGCGGGGCCCCCACAACAGCCTCCCCTGCCCCAGCACCAGCAGACGGGACAAAGACCACTCCTCAGCCCACTTTGGAA
>NW_020939287.1:391-641 GCF_003984885.1 Neopelma chrysocephalum | reverse complement strand
AGGGGACAGACCCTCCACTTCTAGGCTTGGAGCCCTGCCGGGCCCAGCCTCCTGGCAGCCTTGCCACACAGCCCCACACCACACCCTCATCTCCCAGCTGGACAGCCCGGGCCTTGAAGGCTGCGCTCTCCAGAGCATGAGGAGTTGTCCGCATGGACACACCAGGCACTTGTGCCCCGGGGCTCCGTGTCCAGCTGCAAGCCAGGCAGCAGTGCTGTCCCTCAGGCCTCTGCCTCGGCACCGGGCCCTG
>NW_020939287.1:0-291 GCF_003984885.1 Neopelma chrysocephalum | reverse complement strand
TTTGCTGGCTCGGCTTCTTTAGGGAAAGAATCTGCCCACCCAGCAAAATCCAAGGGGAGCCCAAAATGGAAGGAGAGACATCCTTTTTCCTCCCCACTTTCATAACCTTCCTTGGAGAAACTGTCTCTGGTGTCATTTGGGACGGGACGTTGTGGCTTTTGCCAAACCCAAGACAGTTGGGCCAAAGGATGGACTCTTTGGGGGAAAAACCAGAGGGGGAGAGGGGACAAGGTCACATCCTTTCAATAAAGTCATGTCATGCTTCCGAGACTCTGTCTCTCCTGAGCGTGC
>NW_020939286.1:0-422 GCF_003984885.1 Neopelma chrysocephalum | reverse complement strand
CTCGATCCACAACTTGAGAACCTCTTGCCTTCCAACTCCACAGTTGCATTTAATCTCTCGCATCACCCATTCCTAAGGCTCCCTGGAAAGTTCTCTTCTAAAATTAGGCTTTCCAATGGTTGTGGGTCTGCTCAACTTCAGCTACTGCACCTGACATTTGCTGGCTCGGCTTCTTTAGGGAAAGTATCTTCCCACCCAGCAAAATCCAAGGGGAGCCCAAAATGGAAGGAGAGACATCCTTTTTCCTCCCCACTTTTATAACCATCCTTGGAGAAACTGTCTCTGGTGGAATTTGGGATGGGACATTGTGGCTTTTGCCAAACCCAAGACAGTTGGGCCAAAGGACGGACTCTTTGGGGGAAAAACCAGAGGGGGAGAGGGGACAAGGTCACATCCTTGAAATAAAGTCATGTCATGCTTCC
>NW_020939285.1:0-1319 GCF_003984885.1 Neopelma chrysocephalum | reverse complement strand
CGGAGGGGTCTCTAAGGAGTTTGGGGGGAAGTTTGGTTTTTCAGTTCTTACCCCCCGAAACTCTGTCTCTGCAATGGCTCAATTCTCTTGTCCTGCTTTCTGCTGCTGGCTCTTTTCTCTCTTTCCTTGCAGGAGTTCTCTCTGTGTTGCTGCATGCTGGCTTCTGCTGTTTCTTATCTCTTGGCTCACTGCCACCGTTTCTCCATCCACTGCTGCTCCGTCGCCGCTCCCAGTGTCTCCCACTGCTGCCTACTGGGGAGAAACTCCCCCAGCTCCTAGCCACAGGCACTCAGTCCAGTCTAACATTGTTCCGAGTCCCTGCAGCCCCCCAACCGGGGGCTGGGGGGGCAGAGCCCCAAGGGGCTCCGAGCCCCTTCCTCGTGGCCTCACCACAACATGGCTACTCTTCTTCCAACAACAAGTACCACTTCTTCTCTTCCGGTGGAGAGATATGTTTATATTTTACAGGAGCACTGATTGGGTCAAACCCCAAGGGTCACCATCCCCTGGGGGTTACCACTTTCTTAGTTTCAGGGGGACAAACCTGGTTCAAACCACTACATCCAAAGAACTCACTGCCCACATCAACTCCATCTCCTTCTCCCACGCTCCATAGCTGCAAGGCCCCGACACTTTTTCTCCGCTCTTCCTCCAATTGGCCTCTGCATTGCAGGGCCAACTTCTGGGAAGGAAACTGAGGGGCAGCCAGTCTTCCAAACACACCATCTGCCCGCTCAAGCACCACAGCTGAGAATTCTTCCCTCCTGCCTTTCCCCTCACTATGTCAATTGATTCCAATTTCCTATCAATTCTCCTCAAAGGTTCTCCAAACACTCAGCAACTTCACCATTTTCATTGACTTTCTGGAAATGCAGAGATGCAGTCGGATTCATGGCCTGGTGTCTCGTGGCCGAGAGGGAGCAGAGCCAGGCCAGCCCGGCTGGAAAGTGCCCCTCTGTTCTTGCCCTGCCCATGGCAAAGCCCCCCCGTGTTGCTCCCTGGGGACGCTGGGCAGGCCCAGGCCCAGCCGCCATTGTGGGGCCCGGCCTGGCGCTGCCAGCGGGGCTCCTCAGCACGGCTGTGCTCAGGGGCTCCATGGCCCCGGGGAAGCCAGGCAGCACCGCTGGCCCTCAGGGCTCTGCCTGGCAGCCGGGCCTGGCCAATGTCTTCCTCAGGGACACACAGCCTGGCCCCCAGCGTCCCCTCAGCCCTTCCACGGGGCACAGCAAGCTCAGCAGGGCCAGCGCCATCTCCAGGCCCCGGCCTGGCGCTGCCGGGAATTTTAGAAGCAAGTCAGAGAATGACCCTTAGCTTGGAGG
>NW_020939284.1:0-653 GCF_003984885.1 Neopelma chrysocephalum | reverse complement strand
TCTTTAGGGAAAGAATCTGCCCACCCAGCAAAATCCAAGTGGAGCCCCAAATGGAAGGAGAGACATCCTTTTTCCTCCCCACTTTTATAACCTCCCTTGGAGAAACTGTCTCTGGTGTCATTTGGGACGGGACGTTGTGGCTTTTGCCAAACCCAAGACAGTTGGGCCAAAGGATGGACTCTTTGGGGGAAAAAGCAGAGGGGGAGAGGGGACAAGGTCACATCCTTGAAATAAAGTCATGTAATGCTTCCGAGAGTCTGTCTCTCCTGAGCGTGCTTGGGTTCTCCCTTCAAAGGTACCCTCTGGAGAAGACAGGATTTAATGCCCATCTCCCAGTTGCCAGGAAGGAGATGTTTTGCTTGCATTCCCAGTTGGCGGTCTGGGAAGAGGAAGGAGGAAGTTACAGCTTCCTTGGACTTGAAAGGGGTGTGGCAATGGGGAAAATGGGCTCAAGGGAGGGGAAAAGTCCACACAATCTGATGAAGGAAAGCAGAAGATTGGGATGATATATAGCGAATTCCAGACATTTGGTGGTGGGACCTTGGGGTCTGAAAAGGGGAGAAAACATCCTTTGGAATTCTTTTTTTCTTTCAGCAATGTCCGCGTCAGTTTTGGGACTGATGAAGCCTGCTTTTCTTTCCATCTCTCTCTCC
>NW_020939283.1:0-724 GCF_003984885.1 Neopelma chrysocephalum | reverse complement strand
TTTCCTCCCCACTTTTATAACCATCCTTGGAGAAACTGTCTCTGGTGTCGTTTGGGACGGGACGTTGTGGCTTTTGCCAAACCCAAGACAGCTGGGCCAAAGGATGGACTCTTTGGGGGAAAAAGCAGAGGGGGAGAGGGGACAAGGTCACATCCTTGAAATAAAGTCATGTCATGCTTCCGAGAGTCTGTCTCTCCGGAGCGTGCTTGGGTTCTCCCTTCAAAGGTACCCTCTGGAGAAGACAGGATTTAATGCCCATCTCCCAGTTGCCAGGAAGGAGATGTTTTGCTTGCATTCCCAGTTGGCGGTCTGGGAAGAGGAAGGAGGAAGTTACAGCTTCCTTGGACTTGAAAGGGGTGTGGCAATGGGGAAAATGGGCTTGAGGGAGGGGAAAAGTCCACACAATGTGATGAAGGAAAGCAGAAGATTGGGATGATATAGAGCGAATTCCAGACATTTGGTGGTGGGACCTTGGGGTCTGAAAAGGGGAGAAAACATCCTTTTGAATTCTTTTTTTCTTTCAGCAATGTCCGCGGCAGTTTTGGGACTGATGAAGCCTGCTTTTCTTTCCATCTCTCTATCCAAAGAACTCACTGCCCACATCAACTCCATCTCCTTCTCCCACATTCCATAGCTGCAAGGCCCCGACACTTTTTCTCCGCTCTTCCTCCAATTGGCCTCTGCATTGCAGGGCCAACTTCTGGGAAGGAAACTGAGGAGCAGC
>NW_020939282.1:0-391 GCF_003984885.1 Neopelma chrysocephalum | reverse complement strand
ATTCCATCCTAGAAGAGGGATGAGGCTCATTCCCGAATTTCTGAGGGGAAACAACACCCAGGGATGGGTTTGGATCATCCCAGCGGGACCTTTCCAGTGGGATTATCCCTGACCTTGGCCAATATCCCGGTCTGGGAGACCTTTCCTGTGGGATTATCCCTCCAGGAATGGAAGATATTCGGATATTCCTTGTGGGATTCCCTCCTGGAAGAGGGATGAGGCTCATTCCCGAATTTCTGAGGGCAAACAACAACCAGGGACGGGTTTGGACCTTTCCTAAGGGATTCTCCCTCCAGGAAGGGAAGATATTCTGATATTCCTTGTGGGATTCCCTCCTGGAAGAGGGATGAGGCTCATTCCCGAATTTCTGAGAGGAAAACAACAACCAGGG
>NW_020939281.1:0-1216 GCF_003984885.1 Neopelma chrysocephalum | reverse complement strand
GCAGGAAATTCAGTGTGGACTGCAGGAAATTCAGTGTGGACTGCAGGGAATTCAGCATTTTGGAGGTTCTGAGGCTGGAGGGGTGTCCCGGGCTGGTGCTGCCACACGGGAGCCGAGGAATCACCTTTCCCGGGGGTTCCAGGGAATCACCTTTCCCGGGCGTTCCAGGAATCACCTTTCCCGGGCGTTCCCCGCCCTCCGCTGCTCGTTCCGCGTGTCCTGCCCGGAGCTGCCGTTCCCTTCCTGCCCCTCCTCTCCCTCAGCCGAGGTTATTTTGCGAAGACAAGTAATTATCCCCGCTCAGCCGATGGACAGGAGCCCGACAGCTTGATAATGGGACGTCTTTAAGCTGATTGCCAGTGGAGATAAACGATTCCTCTGAATGGATGCACTTTTGTTAAAACTTCTGAAGGCAAAAGCAAAAGTTACCTTTTCTTTTCTTTTTTTTTTTTCCTATTTTCTTTTTTTTCCCCTCTTTCCTTTTTTTTTTCCCGAAACCCTCTTTGAAAGGCAGCTCCTCCCTCCCCTCCCCAGATCCTCATTTCAGATTAGGATATCAGGTGTGAGGAGAGAGATCTCCGATTCCCCGGCTGTCAGGGCCGCTGTTTGATATTCAAACCTGTCATTTGATCGTTCCTGAATAGCTGCCTCGGTGTCCTTGAGGACGGCTCTATTAAATGCCAGCTCTGTTCCCTCTCCCTCCGTGATGAGACAGAACAACTCTCAAGAGTGTGTGAGAGAGTGGGTGGAGAGGGAAGGGGGACAGGGAGGGGACAGGAGAGGCTGGGGGGATAAAACCCACTCGAGCTGGAGGGTCTGGCCGTGCTGCAAGGCAGAGCTGAGAGAAAACAGTCCTGAGGATCAGAAGGTGATGATATATCTTCGTTAAAAGGAGAATTTGTGCCTGGAATGAAAAGACAACGCTCCTTTGGTTCTGGGAGCAGCATCCAGAGGGGCTGGGAAGGTGGAAACAAGGGATGCTCGGGGAAGCCTGGGCTGGAAGGCCCAGCCTGAGTCGGGTTTAGCTGAGCTGGGGTTTAGCTGAGGGAGCAGAAGGCAGCAGAAGCTGCTCCCCCGACGTCTCCAACCATCCTCCTGGTAACCTTCCCTGTTGTCACCGTGGGGAGATCTTCCCACGGGTTAATGGCACTTGATTTAACGACATGTTCACGACATGTTCACGTTAGATCTCGCTGTTGATTGCTGGAGTCACTTC
>NW_020939280.1:0-972 GCF_003984885.1 Neopelma chrysocephalum | reverse complement strand
TAATCCACCCTGCATCCTCATAATCCACCCTGCATCCTCATAATCCATCCTGCATCCTCACCAAGCCATCCTACATCCTCACAAACCATCCTGCATCCTCTCAGACCACCCTGCATCCCCCTCAAACCATCCTACATCCTTCTCAGACCACTCTGCACCCTCCTGAAACCACCCTGCATCCTTACAAACCATCCTTCATCCTCCTAAAATGGTCCTGTATCCTCTCCAAACCATCCTGCATCCTCAGGAACTACCCTGCATCCTCAGGAACCCCCCTGCATCCTCAACAGGGGCAAGGAAGGAGGGGTTCACCCGCAGAGACCCCCAAAATCCCCCCTGTGTCCCATCAGGGACACTCTGGTGCTTTTGACGCCCCTGAGCCCCCCCTGGCACGGGATCCCGGGATATTTGAGCCCCCTGGCAGCTTCTCCAGCTGCTCCATTCCCAGCCCGGCTCTCCCCTGCAGAGCTCTGTGTCACCAGCCGGGGTTTGTTTTGTCTCCTCCTCGTTACCTGTGTATTTATTTACAGCCAATTGTTCCCTCTTCCGTTCCATTTATTGTTCCTCGTGTTTACGACGCTCCTTAAACGCCGGCTGTGGAGGTAATTACTGCTGGGGAAGCGGAGGGAAAACAAAAGCCCACGTGAGAAGGCACGGGAAGGGAAGACAATGATTTTCCCCCGCCGGGGGAGGATTAAAAACCCCTCCTGGACGAGGCCCTGGGGCTGCCCCGCCCTGGCACTCCCCGGGTTTGGCACCAGCGCTGCCTTTGGCTCCTTGTGCTGAGCTTTCCCTCTCTCCAGGGTGGGATTTCGAGGGGCTGAAGAGCTGGAGAGGCTGAATGAAGAGCCCAAATGCTGCCTCAGCACTTGCTGCACTCCACTGCCCGTGTCTGATAACCGAGTTACAGCTCTGCAGCTGATGAATTCATTTATCCCCATTCAGCATCTCTTTTTATTATTATTATTATTG
>NW_020939279.1:0-2104 GCF_003984885.1 Neopelma chrysocephalum | reverse complement strand
GAAAAGAATAATTTACTGGGGGGGGGGAATAATTAAAAAATTATAAACAAATAAAATAAATAATATAAAAATAATATAAATGAAAAAAATAATTAAAAATAACTTCTAAAAAAATCAATTTCTGGGCTTCTGCAGGGGGCACAGGAGCCTTTCCAGCAACAGGATGGCCACAAATGCCACCAGCTCAGCATCTGCTGGGGGAGGGAAGCGGCCCATTAAAGCCTGGGAATTCCATTCCAAAGCCTGCTCATAATTCATATCCCTCAGAACGCACAAAACGAGCCCAAATGTTGCTCCAAGATCATTGGGGAAGCGACTCAGGGGCGAGGGAAGGGCCTCGATGGGTGTTTAACATCCTGCTGCACGTCTGACCCGCCCCAAAAAGCAAATTATGGATGATTTCCAAGCCCAGGTGCAGATTGATGGGTTTAACCCCTCCAGAGGTGAAAATATGTATGTTTTATAGGGAATATACGGAGTTTTCTGGGGTTTAGAGAGCCAGGAATATGAGGAGGGGCTGAGGGAGCTGGGGGGGCTCAACCTGGAGAAAAGGAGGCTCAGGAGGGACTTTATTGCTCCCTAAAACTCCCTGGCAGGAGGGGGAACAAGGGATGGGAGGAGAGGGAACGGCCTCAAGCTGTGCCAGGGGAGGCTCAGGTTGGATATTGGGGAAAATCCTTCCTGGAAAGGGTGGAAAAACATTGGAAGTGCTGGAGTTCCCACCCCTGGAGGTGCCCGGGGAAGGCCTGGACATGGCACTGAGAGCTCTGGGCTGGGGAATGAGGTGGGGATGGGGCACAGGGTGGATTCAGCGACCTTGGAGGGCTTTTCCAACCTCGGTGATCCAAGAATTCCCTGCTGTTATTCCCCATTTAAGCCGCCAACTTCAATCTCAACGACTCGGTGGAGACCCCGGGTTGCAAACGCAGACCCGGGTGGGCAAAACCCGAAAAATCAAATAATTTCTCCTTCTTTGAGCTGCTGGGAGAAAAGGAAAGAGATAAAAAAAATAAAAAAATAGGCACAAATCTCTCCAGGAGAAGGAGAAGGAGCGGGGGAAGTCGCAGCTCTCCGGGAGTGACAGTTGGCAGCTCCTCGCCGGGTTTAATCGTCCCCATTAAGCAATTATTGCACATGAAAACAGAGAGTGTCGGCAGAGCCGGGGTGAGACGGAGCGGGGCGAGACAGCGGCAAGATCCCGCCTCCCCCCGAACCCCGGGATCAAACACCCTTCCCGGCATGAAAGGCTTCCAAAGGCTCATAAATAATGGAGCGGCTGCCGAGCGCTCCCAGCCCCCGGTTCCCCCTGACTCCGATTTTATCGCGGGGTTTATTCAGTCCTGGGGGTGAAAGGGACCCCAACCCCTGACACCCACATCCCCTCCCCCCGGGAAATTAGAAATAAAGAGATTTGACTCAGCCCGAAGCCTTTTTAATTTTTTTTTGTGGTTTGTTTTTTTTTGTTGGTTTTTTTTTTTTTTTGAGGGGTTTTTTTGGTTGTTTTTTTTTCCTTTCCTTTCATGGTACATTTTCGGTGACGAGGCAGCCAATGGTGACAGAGGACGGGGATTGAAAAGGGTTTCAAAGGAGCCTTATCGTGCTGGGGACATGTGCACACTGAGCCTTGGAGATAGCAGGAGAGCAGGGCCCTGCTGGGGGAGGCACACAGAAAAAACTGCCTTGATTTGCCTTTTCCTTTGGGTTGCATTTCCTTTCTCTATTATTATTATTATTATTATTATTATTTTTATTATTATTTTTCGGGGGGGTGGGTTATTCCTGTCCAGCTGGTTGGGGCTCAGGAACTGCAGGAATTCAATGCATCCCTTGCTTAAAGGGCCGTGGAAACATCCCAGGAAAACATGGAGTGTTTTTGGGAGATAAAAACCAACAGGCCTTGCTTGAGTCCCTCAAAACACCGGGAAAAAAAACTCGGGGAAGGGTTTTTAGTACTCAGCTTTTCTTTTAAGGGGGTGAGGGGGTGTTTTGTGAACAGCAATGTCACAGGTCTGGGGTTTAAGGAGATAAAAGGATGGAGGGATGGATGGATGGAAGGATGGATGGATGGATGGATGGATGGATGGAGGGATGGATGGATGGAGGG
>NW_020939278.1:0-1181 GCF_003984885.1 Neopelma chrysocephalum | reverse complement strand
GCAGGAAATTCAGTGTGGACTGCAGGAAATTCAGTGTGGACTGCAGGGAATTCAGCATTTTGGAGGTTCTGAGGCTGGAGGGGTGTCCCGGGCTGGTGCTGCCACACGGGAGCCGAGGAATCACCTTTCCCGGGGGTTCCAGGGAATCACCTTTCCCGGGCGTTCCCCGCCCTCCGCTGCTCGTTCCGCGTGTCCTGCCCGGAGCTGCCGTTCCCTTCCTGCCCCTCCTCTCCCTCAGCCGAGGTTATTTTGCGAAGACAAGTAATTATCCCCGCTCAGCCGATGGACAGGAGCCCGACAGCTTGATAATGGGACGTCTTTAAGCTGATTGCCAGTGGAGATAAACGATTCCTCTGAATGGATGCACTTTTGTTAAAACTTCTGAAGGCAAAAGCAAAAGTTACCTTTTCTTTTCTTTTTTTTTTTTCCTATTTTCTTTTTTTTCCCCTCTTTCCTTTTTTTTTTCCCGAAACCCTCTTTGAAAGGCAGCTCCTCCCTCCCCTCCCCAGATCCTCATTTCAGATTAGGATATCAGGTGTGAGGAGAGAGATCTCCGATTCCCCGGCTGTCAGGGCCGCTGTTTGATATTCAAACCTGTCATTTGATCGTTCCTGAATAGCTGCCTCGGTGTCCTTGAGGACGGCTCTATTAAATGCCAGCTCTGTTCCCTCTCTCCCTCCGTGATGAGACAGAACAACTCTCGGGGTGTGTGAGAGAGTGGGTGGAGAGGGAAGGGGGACAGGGAGGGGACAGGAGAGGCTGGGGGGATAAAACTCACTCGAGCTGGAGGGTCTGGCCGTGCTGCAAGGCAGAGCTGAGAGAAAACAGTCCTGAGGATCAGAAGGTGATGATATATCTTCGTTAAAAGGAGAATTTGTGCCTGGAATGAAAAGACAACGCTCCTTTGGTTCTGGGAGCAGCATCCAGAGGGGCTGGGAAGGTGGAAACACGGGATGCTCGGGGAAGCCTGGGCTGGAAGGCCCAGCCTGAGTCGGGTTTAGCTGAGCTGGGGTTTAGCTGAGGGAGCAGAAGGCAGCAGAAGCTGCTCCCCCGACGTCTCCAACCATCCTCCTGGTAACCTTCCCTGTTGTCACCGTGGGGAGATCTTCCCACGGGTTAATGGCACTTGATTTAACGACATGTTCACG
The DNA here is from genome assembly GCF_003984885.1 of Neopelma chrysocephalum. Lineage (NCBI taxonomy): Eukaryota > Metazoa > Chordata > Aves > Passeriformes > Pipridae > Neopelma > Neopelma chrysocephalum. Next base: position 33 of record NW_020939278.1, on the reverse strand, counting down.
TTAGATCTCGCTGTTGATTGCTGGAGTCACTTC
>NW_020939277.1:0-1005 GCF_003984885.1 Neopelma chrysocephalum | reverse complement strand
TAATCCACCCTGCATCCTCATAATCCACCCTGCATCCTCATAATCCATCCTGCATCCTCACCAAGCCATCCTACATCCTCACAAACCATCCTGCATCCTCTCAGACCACCCTGCATCCCCCTCAAACCATCCTACATCCTTCTCAGACCACTCTGCACCCTCCTGAAACCACCATGCATCCTTACAAACCATCCTTCATCCTCCTAAAATGGTCCTGTATCCTCTCCAAACCATCCTGCATCCTCAGGAACTACCCTGCATCCTCAGGAACCACCCTGCATCCTCAGGAACCCCCCTGCATCCTCAACAGGGGCAAGGAAGGAGGGGTTCACCCGCAGAGATCCCCAAAATCCCCCCTGTGACCATTCAGGGTGCACATCAGGGCCACTCTGGTGCGTTTGACACCCCCTGAGCCCCCCCTGGCACGATATCCCGGGATATTTGAGCCCCCTGGCAGCTTCTCCAGCTGCTCCATTCCCAGCCCGGCTCTCCCCTGCAGAGCTCTGTGTCACCAGCCGGGGTTTGTTTTGTCTCCTCCTCGTTACCTGTGTATTTATTTACAGCCAATTGTTCCCTCTTCCGTTCCATTTATTGTTCCTCGTGTTTACGACGCTCCTTAAACGCCGGCTGTGGAGGTAATTACTGCTGGGGAAGCGGAGGGAAAACAAAAGCCCACGTGAGAAGGCACGGGAAGGGAAGACAATGATTTTCCCCCGCCGGGGGAGGATTAAAAACCCCTCCTGGACGAGGCCCTGGGGCTGCCCCGCCCTGGCACTCCCCGGGTTTGGCACCAGCGCTGCCTTTGGCTCCTTGTGCTGAGCTTTCCCTCTCTCCAGGGTGGGATTTCGAGGGGCTGGAGAGCTGGAGAGGCTGAATGAAGAGCCCAAATGCTGCCTCAGCACTTGCTGCACTCCACTGCCCGTGTCTGATAACCGAGTTACAGCTCTGCAGCTGATGAATTCATTTATCCCCATTCAGCATCTCTTTTTATTATTATTATTATTG
>NW_020939276.1:0-2121 GCF_003984885.1 Neopelma chrysocephalum | reverse complement strand
GAAAAGAATAATTTACTGGGGGGGGGGAATAATTAAAAAATTATAAACAAATAAAATAAATAATATAAAAATAATATAAATGAAAAAAATAATTAAAAATAACTTCTAAAAAAATCAATTTCTGGGCTTCTGCAGGGGGCACAGGAGCCTTTCCAGCAACAGGATGGCCACAAATGCCACCAGCTCAGCATCTGCTGGGGGAGGGAAGCGGCCCATTAAAGCCTGGGAATTCCATTCCAAAGCCTGCTCATAATTAATATCCCTCAGAACGCACAAAACGAGCCCAAATGTTGCTCCAAGATCATTGGGGAAGCGACTCAGGGGCGAGGGAAGGGCCTCGATGGATGTTTAACGTCCTGCTGCACGTCTGACCCGCCCCAAAAAGCAAATTATGGATGATTTCCAAGCCCAGGTGCAGATTGATGGGTTTAACCCCTCCAGAGGTGAAAATATGTATGTTTTATAGGGAATATACGGAGTTTTCTGGGGTTTAGAGAGCCAGGAATATGAGGAGGGGCTGAGGGAGCTGGGGGGGCTCAACCTGGAGAAAAGGAGGCTCAGGAGGGACTTTATTGCTCCCTAAAACTCCCTGGCAGGAGGGGGAACAAGGGACAGGAGGAGAGGGAACGACCTCAAGCTGTGCCAGGGGAGGCTCAGGTTGGATATTGGGGAAAATCCATCCTGGAAAGGGTGGAAAAACATTGGAAGTGGTGGAGTTCCCACCCCTGGAGGTGCCCAGGGAAGGCCTGGACACGGCACTGAGAGCTCTGGGCTGGGGGACGAGGTGGGGATGGGGCACAGGGTGGATTCAGCGACCTTGGAGGGCTTTTCCAACCTCGGTGATCCAAGAATTCCCTGCTGTTATTCCCCATTTAAGCCACCAACTTCAATCTCAACGACTCGGTGGAGACCCCGGGTTGCAAACACAGACCCGGGCGGGCAAAACCCGAAAAATCAAATAATTTCTCCTTCTTTGAGCTGCTGGGAGAAAAGGAAAGAGATAAAAAAAAATTAAAAAAAAGGCAGCAAATCTCTCCAGGAGAAGGAGAAGGAGCGGGGGAAGTCGCAGCTCTCCGGGAGTGACAGTTGGCAGCTCCTCGCCGGGTTTAATCGTCCCCATTAAGCAATTATTGCACATGAAAACAGAGAGTGTCGGCAGAGCCGGGGTGAGACGGAGCGGGGCGAGACAGCGGCAAGATCCCGCCTCCCCCCGAACCCCGGGATCAAACACCCTTCCCGGCATGAAAGGCTTCCAAAGGCTCATAAATAATGGAGCGGCTGCCGAGCGCTCCCAGCCCCCGGTTCCCCCTGACTCCGAATTTATCGCGGGGTTTATTCAGTCCTGGGGGTGAAAGGGACCCCAACCCCTGACACCCACATCCCCTCCCCCCGGGAAATTAGAAATAAAGAGATTTGACTCAGCCCGAAGCCTTTTTAATTTTTTTTTGTGGTTTGTTTTTTTTTGTTGTTGTTGTTTTTTTTTTTTTTTTTGAGGGTTTTTTTTGGTTGTTTTTTTTTCTTTCCTTTCATGGTACATTTTCGGTGACGAGGCAGCCAATGGTGACAGAGGACGGGGATTGAAAAGGGTTTCAAAGGAGCCTTATCGTGCTGGGGACATGTGCACACTGAGCCTTGGAGATAGCAGGAGAGCAGGGCCCTGATGGGGGAGGCACACAGAAAAAACTGCCTTTATTTGCCTTTTCCTTTGGGTCGCATTTCCTTTCTCTATTATTATTATTATTATTATTATTATTATTATTATTTTTATTATTATTTTTCGGGGGGGTGGGTTATTCCTGTCCAGCTGGTTGGGGCTCAGGGACTGCAGGAATTCAATGCATCCCTTGCTTAAAGGGCCGTGGAAACATCCCAGGAAAACGTGGAGTGTTTTTGGGAGATAAAAACCAACAGGCCTTGCTTGAGTCCCTCAAAACACCGGGAAAAAAAACTCGGGGAAGGGTTTTTAGTACTCAGCTTTTCTTTTAAGGGGGTGAGGGGGTGTTTTGTGAACAGCAATGTCACAGGTCTGGGGTTTAAGGAGATAAAAGGATGGAGGGATGGATGGATGGAAGGATGGATGGATGGATGGATGGATGGATGGAGGGATGGATGGATGGAGGG
>NW_020939275.1:0-2459 GCF_003984885.1 Neopelma chrysocephalum | reverse complement strand
AACCAGGCAGAAACGGGCAGCAGAAGGAGCTGGGAGGTGCTGGAAGGTGCTGGGAGGTGCTGGGAATGAGGGATGATCATCCCTTTGACCCCGGCCTGTCCCTCCAAACCAGGAGCAGGGATGCTCCGGGAGGTCCCCGTGGTGGGTGCAGGGGGTGAAGCCAATGCAGCAGCCTTGGCTCCCATCTGCCTTGGCCTGACAGACTCACATTTGTGATCCTTGTCTCCTCATGCATTTTTAATCCTGTTTGAAAGAGGCTCTGACCAAGCTCCGAGCCCAGGCAGAGCCTGCCTGCCCTCAGCCAGGTTCCCATCCTGACAGAGGGCTCCTGCTCGCCACAGACCAGCCCCAGACGGGCTGGCAGAGGGAAATCTGAGGGGCAGGAGGGGAATTTTTATTGCCTTTGAACAGCTGTGCACAGAGGAGCTGTTGGCAGAGCCGCTTGGCTGAGGAGGGAAGGGGCTCTGGGTGCTGCTCTCTGGCAGGGAAGGGGCTCTGGGTGCTGCTCTCTGTGGCCTGAGGCAGGGAAAGGGCTCTGGGTGCTGCTCTGCCCCCTGCCCTCAGTGGGATCATTGCAAAATAGGGCCAGGAGGGATTGGGGTGGTTGCACGATCCCAGATTTCCCACTCCCACTTTTCCCTGGCCTCTGAGTGCTCCAGGATCCCAGATCTCCCACTCCCACTTTTCCCTGACCCCCAAGTGCTCGAGGATCCCAGATTTCCCACTTTCCCCTTTCCCTGACCCCTGAGTGCTCCAAGATCCCAGTGGAGCCTCTGCATCCTTCTCTGTCCTCTGCAACCTCTGCACCCTCCCGTGTCCTCCTTCACCATCCAGAATCTCCCTGCACCCTCCTGTATCCCTCTGAATCCTTCTGCACTCTCCTGCATCCCCAAGGATCCTCCTGAATCCTGCTGCATCCTGCTGCATCCTCCTGCATTCCTCTGCATCCTCCAGCATCTCCCTGCACCATCCTGCATCCCCCTGCATCCTCTTCACCCTCCTGTATCCTTTTGCACCCCCTTGTATCCCTCTGCATCCTCCTGCATCCTCCTTTATTCTCCTGCATCCTCTTGCATCCCTTCATCCCCCTGCATCCCTGGATCCTCCTGCACCCCCTGGATCTTCCTGCATCCTCTGCAACCTCCTGCATCCTCCACATTCCTCCATCCCCAGCACCCTTCTGCATCCTTCTGCATCCTTCTGCACCTTCCTGTGTCCTTCTGCACCTTCCTGCACCCTCCTGGATCTTCCAGCATCCCCCTGTATCCTCCTTCATCCTCCTTCATCCTTCTGTGTCCTCTGCATCTTCTGCACACTCCTGCATCCCTCTGCATCCTCCTGATTCCTCCTGCATCCCCCTGCATCCTCTGCATCCTCCTGATTCCTCCAGCATCCTCCAGCATCCCCCTGGGAAGGTCCCATCCAGGGCTGGTGGTCGAGGGGGAAAAAAAAAACCCTCCTGGGTGACCCTAAAGTGAGTGAATTTACCCAAAACACGAACCCCCAACGTCACCGAGGCGATGCCAGGGCTGGAGAGGGGCCCTGGGCTGGCAGGCAGCCAGCAAAAAGGGAGAAAATGTCTTATCTACAGTTTGAAAAAATAAATAAATAAATTAAAAAATCAGGAAGGAGAAAAAAAAAAAACAATCAAAAAAACAAAAACCAAACAACAAGCAAATGGAGATATATAGAAGGGGAGGCGAATTTATAAACAGGAGCTTATCAGGAGGCAAAGCAGATAATAAACAGCTCTTCAGATCTGGGGCTCGAGCTCAGAGAGGACAGAGAAGAGAATGGGATTCCTCAGGAAATGGAAAGGGCTGATAAGGGCCCGCAGTGACTTAGCAAACATCACTGGAAATTAAAACAAAATTAAAGAACCTCTTCTGTTGTCTCACACGGCCCCTGGACAGACTCACTGGGCTCCAAACTGGGGGAGCTGGGAGGAGGAAAACCAAACCCACCCCTGCTGCCTCCCAGGAACTGAGCCCAAAGGGGTTCACGGGAAATTCTCCTTCAAGGAGGCGTCAAAGCTGGAGGGCAGCAGGAGCTGCAGCCTCCCAACTGCCCTGCCTGTCCTCTGCCTCCAAAAACAGCCTGGAGAGGCACTGGGGGAGGCAGGATCCCTCTCCAACCACCCTGCGTCCTCAGGAACCATCCTGCATCCTCACAAACCATCCTACATGCTCATGAACCATCTTGCATCCTCATAAACCACCCTGCATCCTCACCAAACCATCCTGCATCCTCAGGAACCATCCTGCATCCTCATAACCCATCCTGCACCCTCATAATCCATCCTGCATCCTCATCAACCATCCTGCATCCTCAGGAACCATCCTGCATCCTCATAAAATTGTCCTGCATCCTCACAAACCATCCTGCATCCTCATCAACCATCCTGCATCCTCATAATCCACCCTGCATCCTCATAATCCACCCTGCATCCTCATAATCCA
>NW_020939274.1:0-1960 GCF_003984885.1 Neopelma chrysocephalum | reverse complement strand
GGAAAGAAGAGCCCGTCTGTTCCCATTCTTTAAACCAGGTTTCCAGGCAATTATTCTCCTATCTCCCACATAAAATTAATAAGAATTCTGCTTGAATGTTCAATAGGCTTTTGCTTTTTTGCAGAGTCTTTGAGGCGAAAGGAGGACGGAATGTTTAATTAGTTCCCTCCAGCCCGTCCTGGTTCCACAACGGGGGGATTGCGGCGCCTTTGGGGGCCAGACAAATTCCCTGGAAAGGAGGGTGGGATACCGGGGGGTGAGGGGGTGGTTTAATTCATCTGGGGAAGGGGCTGGAGCAGCAGGAGCAGCTGAGGGAGCTGGGGGGGCTCAGCCTGGAGAAAAGGAGGCTCAGGGGGGACCTTCTGGCTCTGCAACCCCCTGACAGGAGGGGGGAGCTGCCAGGGAACAAGGGACAGGAGGAGAGGGAACGGCCTCCAGCTGTGCCAGGGGAGGCTCAGGGATATTGGGGAAATTCCTTCCTGGAAAGGGTTGGTTAAACATTGGAATCCACCCAGGGAGGTTTGGAGTCCCCAGCCCTGGAGGTGCCCAAGGGAGGCCTGGCCGTGGCACTCAGTGGACGAGGTGGGGATGGGGCACAGGGTGGATCCATGGGCTGGGAGGGCTTTTCCAGCCTCAGTGATTCCATGATTCCACACACATGGACAGAAGGGCCGTGGTTGCTTCTCGAGCTGATAAATGACTGGGCAGGATTTTCGAGGTTTGGAGGAAACCGTGTTTTGTCCTTGGGATGAACCACGGCCCCCTGGAATGGTTTGGGTTGGAAGGGACCTTAAATCCCCTCCCATTCCAACAGGGACACCTCTCCCAGGGAAGATGATCCACACAAACACCTTCCTGCAGGGGAGGCTTTGCCAAGTGATTTTTTAACAAGTGGCAGTGGGTCTGTGATGGGAGCAGCAGGAGCTGGGAAAAGCTGAGCTCAGTGCTCTGGGCTGGGGGACGAGGTGGGGATGGGGCACAGGGTGGGCACAGGGTGGGCACAGGGTGGGCACAGGATGGGCTGGGAGGGCTTTTCCCAGCCGGGATGATCCTGTGATTCGTGACACCCGCTGCTAATCAACCCGCACTAATGAAAGGAATGCAAATGAGGTGCCAATCCCGGCTGCTCCGGGAAGCTCAGCAGCTCCCAGACAGAGCTCACAAGCATCTGCATTCCCACACAGGCTGGCAGAGGGTTATTTTAAACCTTGCAGGATCCTTTTTCTCCGCTCCTTTTCCCGTTTTTTTTTGTTTTTTCCCCACCCCTGGAGGTGTCACTCTCATCCCAACACTTTCCAGGCTGCCCCTTCCCTCCACGAGCTCTCCTCCGTGCCCATCTGTGCCCTCACCAGCTTCTCTGCAAAAAAACCCACAAAAAACCCCCAAAAACCTGGATCCTGGAGAAGCAGGAGCCTCCGAAGGGAAACAGAGCAGGAGATAAATGGTTGTGTCCATATGGAGAAAGACAAATAGACAGGGAAGATAAGGAGGGAGCGGGGAGCGAGCGTTGTGTGCGTCTGGAAGCAAATTAAGAAATTCCTCACATATGTTTGGTTCCATCAGGGCCTCGATTATGCAGCCTGTGTCTCTTGCCATAAATAAAGCCCCCGTTTGCCAAAAAGGACAACAATAATATTGCACTAATATTGTTGCAGCCTGTAAATAAACACGGAGGGGGAGATGCCACGGATAATCCGGAGGTCACTTCCCAGCTGGCATCTCCTCTTTTAATGCAGTGGCTCTGGGAGAGGGGGCCAGCAGCAGCTCTCTGTCATTTTAATATTTATCAGCACAGCTCTAATTAAATACCTGCTTTTGGCCGTGGCTGAGAGGGGAGTAAATCAACATAATCCCACTGACACCGGTTGAGATACGATGATCACTTAGTTCCACCCATCCATCCATCCATCCATCCATCCATCCATCCATCCACCCATCCATCCATCCACCCATCCATCCA
>NW_020939273.1:0-492 GCF_003984885.1 Neopelma chrysocephalum | reverse complement strand
ACAACTCATTCTCCAGGGGCTCTGAGAGGACCTGGATTGTTCCTGTGTGTGTCTGAAAATCCCTCTCAGAGCTCAGTTTTTCCTCCCTTCCCTTTGTGTCTTTGCTTCCCACCCACAGCAAGGAAGAGCTGCTAATTCCAGCCCCACATCCCACCCCACACCTTCCTGGATCCGTGGGGAGCAGCCAAACTGGCTGTTCCATCCCTGGGATCACTCGGGATCCGTGGGAGCCAAATCCCACCCCGGAGCCTGAGCAAAGCCTTGGAGACCCATCCCAAACAAGGCTGGGAAATCACCTCCCCCCCTCAAGGCCAGCACGGAATTGAGGGGTTTTTTCCCCTTTTATTATCATTTTCCCAAGTTAAATCCAGAGGGAATTTTCCCAGAGGGAAGAGCCTCCCTCTGGCGTGAGCTGGGATCTCCCAGAGGGTTGGATGGGCAGCTTTGGCAGCCTTGGAATGGACTTTTAACAGCAAAACTCCTCCTGCCCCT
>NW_020939272.1:0-506 GCF_003984885.1 Neopelma chrysocephalum | reverse complement strand
ACAACTCATTCTCCAGGGGCTCTGAGAGGACCTGGATTGTTCCTGTGCGTGTCTGAAAATCCCTCTCAGAGCTCAGTTTTTTCCCCCCTTCCCTTTGTGTCTTTGCTTCCCACCCACAGCAAGGAAAAGCTGCTAATTCCAGCCCCACATCCCACCCCACACCTTCCTGGATCCATGGGGAGCAGCCACAGATCTGTTCCATCCATGGGATCACTCGAGATCCGTGGGAGCCAAATCCCACCCCGGAGCCTGAGCAAAGCCTTGGAGACCCATCCCAAACAAGGCTGGGAAATCACCTCCCCCCCTCAAGGCCAGCACGGAATTGAGGGTTTTTTTCCCCTTTTATTATCATTTTCCCAAGTTAAATCCAGAGGGAATTTTCCCAGAGGGAAGAGCCTCCCTCTGGCGTGAGCTGGGATCTCCCAGGGGTTGAATGGGCAGCTCTGGCAGCCTTGGAACGGACTTTTAACAGCAAAACTCCTCCTGCCCCTGCAAAAACCAGGCAG
>NW_020939271.1:0-492 GCF_003984885.1 Neopelma chrysocephalum | reverse complement strand
ACAACTCATTCTCCAGGGGCTCTGAGAGGACCTGGATTGTTCCTGTGTGTGTCTGAAAATCCCTCTCAGAGCTCAGTTTTTCCTCCCTTCCCTTTGTGTCTTTGCTTCCCACCCACAGCAAGGAAGAGCTGCTAATTCCAGCCCCACATCCCACCCCACACCTTCCTGGATCCGTGGGGAGCAGCCAAACTGGCTGTTCCATCCCTGGGATCACTCGGGATCCGTGGGAGCCAAATCCCACCCCGGAGCCTGAGCAAAGCCTTGGAGACCCATCCCAAACAAGGCTGGGAAATCACCTCCCCCCCTCAAGGCCAGCACGGAATTGAGGGGTTTTTTCCCCTTTTATTATCATTTTCCCAAGTTAAATCCAGAGGGAATTTTCCCAGAGGGAAGAGCCTCCCTCTGGCGTGAGCTGGGATCTCCCAGAGGGTTGGATGGGCAGCTTTGGCAGCCTTGGAATGGACTTTTAACAGCAAAACTCCTCCTGCCCCT
>NW_020939270.1:0-506 GCF_003984885.1 Neopelma chrysocephalum | reverse complement strand
ACAACTCATTCTCCAGGGGCTCTGAGAGGACCTGGATTGTTCCTGTGCGTGTCTGAAAATCCCTCTCAGAGCTCAGTTTTTTCCCCCCTTCCCTTTGTGTCTTTGCTTCCCACCCACAGCAAGGAAAAGCTGCTAATTCCAGCCCCACATCCCACCCCACACCTTCCTGGATCCATGGGGAGCAGCCACAGATCTGTTCCATCCATGGGATCACTCGAGATCCGTGGGAGCCAAATCCCACCCCGGAGCCTGAGCAAAGCCTTGGAGACCCATCCCAAACAAGGCTGGGAAATCACCTCCCCCCCTCAAGGCCAGCACGGAATTGAGGGTTTTTTTCCCCTTTTATTATCATTTTCCCAAGTTAAATCCAGAGGGAATTTTCCCAGAGGGAAGAGCCTCCCTCTGGCGTGAGCTGGGATCTCCCAGGGGTTGAATGGGCAGCTCTGGCAGCCTTGGAACGGACTTTTAACAGCAAAACTCCTCCTGCCCCTGCAAAAACCAGGCAG
>NW_020939269.1:0-387 GCF_003984885.1 Neopelma chrysocephalum | reverse complement strand
AATAATTAAAAAATTATAAATAAATAAAATAAATAATATAAAAATTATATAAATAAAAAATTAATTTAAAATAATTTTGAAAATTAATTTCTGGGTGCAGACCTGAAAAGAATAATTCACTGGGAGGGAAAAATAATTAAAAAATTATAAATAAATAAAATAAATAATATAAAATAATATAAATTAAATAATAATTTTAAATAATTTCAAAAATCAATTTCTGGGCGCAGACATGAAAAGAATAATTTACTGGGAGGGGAAAAAAATTAAAAAATTATAAATAAATAAAATAAATAATATAAAAATAATATAAATGAAAAAATAATTAAAAACTAATTTAAAAAATCAATTTCTGGGTGCAGACCTGAAAAGAATAATTTACTGGGG
>NW_020939268.1:0-387 GCF_003984885.1 Neopelma chrysocephalum | reverse complement strand
AATAATTAAAAAATTATAAATAAATAAAATAAATAATATAAAAATTATATAAATAAAAAATTAATTTAAAATAATTTTGAAAATTAATTTCTGGGTGCAGACCTGAAAAGAATAATTCACTGGGAGGGAAAAATAATTAAAAAATTATAAATAAGTAAAATAAATAATATAAAATAATATAAATTAAATAATAATTTTAAATAATTTCAAAAATCAATTTCTGGGCGCAGACATGAAAAGAATAATTTACTGGGAGGGGAAAAAAATTAAAAAATTATAAATAAATAAAATAAATAATATAAAAATAATATAAATGAAAAAATAATTAAAAACTAATTTAAAAAATCAATTTCTGGGTGCAGACCTGAAAAGAATAATTTACTGGGG
>NW_020939267.1:0-408 GCF_003984885.1 Neopelma chrysocephalum | reverse complement strand
TTTTTATTTTTATTTTTATTTTTATTTTTATTTTTATTTTTATTTTTTATTTTTATTTTTCTTTTTATTTTATTTTTATTTGTATTTGTATTAATAATTTAAAAACTCGCCTCACTTATTTTAATTTCTTGTTCGTTATTATTCATAACTTCAATTCGTTTCGTTTAAATTTACAATTAATTATTTTTAATTATTATTATTATTATTTGTGCTGGTTTCACCTGCATCCAGGGAATTTTCTCCAACCAAACCCACTCCACAGCCAGTCCTTAAGTGGGGCCTAGAGACACGTTTCACAGCATCAAAAAAATCACACTGAGCTCCCAAAAATAAAAATAACCAAGTCAATACAAATTAAGTAGGAAAGAAGAGCCCGTCTGTTCCCATTCTTTAAACCAGGTTTCCAGG
>NW_020939266.1:0-408 GCF_003984885.1 Neopelma chrysocephalum | reverse complement strand
TTTTTATTTTTATTTTTATTTTTATTTTTATTTTTATTTTTATTTTTTATTTTTATTTTTCTTTTTATTTTATTTTTATTTGTATTTGTATTAATAATTTAAAAACTCGCCTCACTTATTTTAATTTCTTGTTCGTTATTATTCATAACTTCAATTCGTTTCGTTTAAATTTACAATTAATTATTTTTAATTATTATTATTATTATTTGTGCTGGTTTCACCTGCATCCAGGGAATTTTCTCCAACCAAACCCACTCCACAGCCAGTCCTTAAGTGGGGCCTAGAGACACGTTTCACAGCATCAAAAAAATCACACTGAGCTCCCAAAAATAAAAATAACCAAGTCAATACAAATTAAGTAGGAAAGAAGAGCCCGTCTGTTCCCATTCTTTAAACCAGGTTTCCAGG
>NW_020939265.1:0-1533 GCF_003984885.1 Neopelma chrysocephalum | reverse complement strand
TCAAACCAAACCTGAATGATTTTTTTTTTCCTTTTTTTCCCCCCCTCTCCCCAGTAACCATCCAGGTTTAATTCCAGGTGGGAACATGGAAAGTACACCGTGATGCTTTGGGAATTCCACCTTGGGTTCGGGTTATTTGTGATTTGCTGATTCACTTTAATTAATTAAAAGCTGTTGAGGAGCAGGGAAAGTCCTGCTGCTCTTGGACTCGTTGCACATCCCAGAAATCCCTGGAAGGGTGGAAAACTGCCCTCAATGGCCCCTCATGCCAGGATTCCTGCCCCAGGGAGGTGTCCTGGGATGATTCCAGGCCTGGGGAGCACCATTCCCAGCTCCTGGGCTGCAGGAAAACTGTCCCTGTGGGATGGGAATGAAGGGCTCCCGACCCTCCTTATCCACAGTTGGTTTTCCCCATGGAATGCTGTGTCTGGGGCAGGATGAGGGAATGGACAGGTCTGTGCTTCCCTAGGAAAGGTGGTCATGGAGCACCCAAGGATCCCAGCATCCCTCTCTCTCTCCCATCGGGAAGGGAGCAGCTCATGATGGTTTTCCTCATGGAAAGCCAGGTCTGGGAAGGGCAGGATGATGGGAATGGGCTTCCCTAGGAAAGGTGGTCATGGAGCGCCCCAGGATCCCAGTGTCCCTCTCTCCCTCCCACCAGGAAGGGAGTAGCTCATGCTGGTTTTCCCCATGGAAAGCCAGGTCTGGGAAGAGCAGGATGAGGGAATGGGCAGGTCTGTTCTTCCCTAGGAAAGGTGGTCATGGAGCGCCCAAGGATCCCAGCATCCCTCTCTCTCTCCCATTGGGAAGGGAGCAGCTCCTGCCTGTCATTCCCCACAATCCCACGCCCAGGGGGCTCTTTCCAGCATTCCAGTGTCTCTCCCATCGGGAAGGGGGTGGTTTGTTCCCACCATTCCCCCCAGCCCAGCAGGAACCCAGCGCTTTGGAGCCGCTGAGCTCGGGCTGGCATTTGGAAGTGACATTTAAAGGTCAGTGCCAATCTTCCCGCCCGGAGAACGTTGGAGACACGCCGGGATGGGGCCGGGGCTGTGAGGCTGAGCTGCTCCTGCCTCCCCTCCTTCCTCCCCCTCCTCCTCCTCCTCCCACTCCACGCTCTGCTTTCCCTTCTCTTCCCCACTGACATTTTCATTCCTCTTCGAGGAAAGGGATTTTTTTTTTCCCCTCTTCCTTTTAATTTCTCGACCTCTTTTTGTTTCTATCACTGCTGACCGTGTTATCCTGGTGTTGTTCCATCTGGGATTCCCTTTCCCGGAACTGGGAGGTTTAGGGATGGTTTTTCCCGGAGGAGAAGGCTCGGGATAACCATGGGATGTGCTTGTGTGAGACACCAGCTCCAGGCTGGAAAAGGCAATTCCCACTAGCTCAAGTGTTCCTGCGTTTTGCTGCTGGAGTGCAGCCCTGACATCATCATCATCATCACCATCACCATCATCATCATCACCACCATCATCATCACCACCACCACCATCATCATCACCACCACCATCACCATCATCACCATCATCATCATCA
>NW_020939264.1:0-1610 GCF_003984885.1 Neopelma chrysocephalum | reverse complement strand
ATTCCTGCCCCCCAGGAAACACAGGGGGCTGCATTTCCCTTTCACCCCCTTCACTTAGAACATAAAAAGAGATAAATAAGAACATAAAAAAGATAAATAAGAATCTCCTTGTGCTGATTTAAACCAGCCCTGGAAGCCCTGATGGTTATCCTGGGTGGGTTATCCCGGTCGGGACCTGCGGAGCGGCGGCTCCTGCTCCCTGGAAACTTTGATTTTCCGGCTGGAATGGTCATGTCTGAGTGGCTCCTCCTGGTTCTGAGGTCCCTGGAGCTGCCCAGCACCACGGATCCTGTTTGATATCGAGTGGTTTCCTGCCCCAAGCAACATTTCCCATCAATTATTGCGTGCGGCGCGGGCGCTTCTTCAATTAACTGCCCTATATAATTTTATGTCTCCAACCTCCTCCTGTGTGGTTTGTGCACAAACCCTGCCAGAGGATGACCCAGGCAGGCAGGAGCTGGGGATTTATCTTCAGTGGGGGCCATCAGCCCCGGGGTTTTCCTCCTGCTCCTGCCCTGGATGCTGGAGCACCACCGGGACAACCCCGGGAGGAGCCACGTCTGGGTTCCCACAGCCCGATTTTTTTGGGGTTGGAGAGGGTGTGTTTGGCCCCATTCCTGTGCTGAAGGATCCCCTGCAGTGGGGATGGCTGGAGAACAGGGGCAGCTGGCTCGTTCTGGGTGGGAATTGCCACTTTTGGCCATTTCCAGGCTTGGCTAAGCCCGGTTCAGCCCTGAGCTTGACCAGAGCCTGGTTTAGTGCTGCACATTTAACTGATAAACCCCAAAGGGCTCCTTTTTGCCTTAAAGAGCAGGAGGTTCCCAGCAGCAGCTCTGCCTGCCGGGGTGATGGATGTGCTGTGGGCCCAGGCAGAGCTCCCAGCTCCCCTCTGTGCTCCAGCTCATCCCTGTGTCCATCCATCAGTGGGGGGAAAAGCCTCGGCCCCTCTTTGAAACATTCACTGCAAAAGCAGCTTTTCCTCCTGCTGGAAGAGGAAGACCAGAAAGGAAACCCTCCTCCAGCCCAGCACCCGGTGAGAGGGGGAGATTCCCAGGTTTCCCTGGGGTCAGGGATGTCTTTGCCCCCCCAAATTGGCTCCTCTTCCCCACAACTGAGTGTGAATATGAAGTGGAAAAGCGATTCCTGGGAACAAGTGTAAGGGAGCAGGTTCCAGCTGTGGCCTTGCAGTGCTTAAAGGCTGGGCAAATATGTTCTTAATAATCAACTGGTGTTTATTTAATGTACAATAATTTCTCTGCTGAGCTCCAGCAAAACGCAGAGTTAATTAAAAATGCCTTTGCAGTCCCTCCTCTGGGGAGAACATTTTCTATTATCTGAGGGGGGTTCTTTTATTTTTATTATTTCCTTTCCCCCCCCTCCTCTATTCCCTGCCTGGCCCTGCTGCTAATTTTATCTCTTCCCTGTAATTCCTGGTTGTTTTTTTATCTCTTCCCTGTAATTCCTGATTGTTTTTTATCTCTTCCCTGTAATTCCTGGGGTTTTTTTTCCTCTTTCCTGTAATTCCTGGTTGTTTTTAATCTCTTTCCTGTAATTCCTGGTTGTTTTTTTATCTCTTTCCTGTAATTCCTGGTTGTTTTTTATCTTTCCTG
>NW_020939263.1:0-1594 GCF_003984885.1 Neopelma chrysocephalum | reverse complement strand
ATTCCTGCCCCCCAGGAAACACAGGGGGCTGCATTTCCCTTTCACCCTCTTCACTTAGAACATAAAACGAGATAAATAAGAACATAAAAAAGATAAATAAGAATCTCCTTGTGCTGATTTAAACCAGCCCTGGAAGCCCTGATCTGCTCCCTCTCCTGGGACGGGTTATCCCGTTCGGCTCCTGCTCCCTGGAAACTTGGATTTTCTGTCTGGAATGGTCATGTCTGAGTGGCTCCTCCTGGTTCTGAGGTCCCTGGAGCTGCCCAGCACCACGGATCCTGTTTGATATCGAGTGGTTTCCTGCCCCAAGCAACATTTCCCATCAATTATTGCGTGCGGCGCGAGCGCTCCTTCAATTAACTGCCCTATATAATTTTATGTCTCCAACCTCCTCCTGTGTGGTTTGTGCACAAACCCTGCCAGAGGATGACCCAGGCAGGCAGGAGCTGGGGATTTATCTTCAGTTGGGACCATGAGCCCCGGGGTTTGCCTCCTGCTCCTGCCCTGGATGCTGGAGCACCACCGGAACAACCCCCGGAGGAGCCACGTCTGGGTTCCCACAGCCCGATTTTTTGGGGGTGGAGAGGGTGTGTTTGGCCCCATTCCTGTGCTGAAGGATCCCCTGCAGTGGGGATGGCTGGAGAACAGGGGCAGCTGGCTCGTTCTGGGCAGGAATTGCCACTTTTGGCCATTTCCAGGCTTGGCTAAGCCCGGTTCAGCCCTGAGCTTGACCAGAGCCTGGTTTAGTGCTGCACATTTAACTGATAAACCCCAAAGGGCTCCTTTTTGCCTTAAAGAGCAGGAGGTTCCCAGCAGCAGCTCTGCCTGCCGGGGTGATGGATGTGCTGTGGGCCCAGGCAGAGCTCCCAGCTCCCCTCTGTGCTCCAGCTCATCCCTGTGTCCATCCATCAGTGGGGGGAAAAGCCTCGACCTCTCTTTGAAATATTCCCAGCAAAAGCAGCTTTTCCTCCTGCTGGAAGAGGAAAAGGAGAGAGGAAACCCTCCTCCACCCCAGCACCTGGTGAGAGGGGGAGATTCCCAGGTTTCCCCGGGGTCAGGGATGTCTTTGCCCCCCCAAATTGGCTCCTCTTCCCCACAACTGAGTGTGAATGTGAAGTGGAAAAGCGATTCCTGGGAACAAGTGTAAGGGAGCAGGTTCCAGCTGTGGCCTTGCAGTACTTAAAGGCTGGGCAAATATGTTCTTAATAATCAACTGGTGTTTATTTAATGTACAATAATTTCTCTGCTGAGCTCCAGCGAAACGCAGAGTTAATTAAAAATGCCTTTGCAGTCCCTCCTCTGGGGAGAACATTTTCTATTATCTGAGGGGGGTTCTTTTATTTTTATTATTTCCTTTCCCCCCCCTCCTCTATTCCCTGCCTGGCCCTGCTGCTAATTTTATCTTTTCCCTGTAATTCCTGGTTGTTTTTTACCTCTTCCCTGTAATTCCTGGTTGTTTTTTATCTTTCCTGTAATTCCTGGTTGTTTTTTTATCTCTTCCCTGTAATTCCTGGGTTTTTTTTCCTCTTTCCTGTAATTCCTGGTTGTTTTTTATCTCTTCCCTGTAATTCCTGGTTGTTTTTTACGTCTTCCC
>NW_020939262.1:0-408 GCF_003984885.1 Neopelma chrysocephalum | reverse complement strand
TTTTTATTTTTATTTTTATTTTTATTTTTATTTTTATTTTTATTTTTTATTTTTATTTTTCTTTTTATTTTATTTTTATTTGTATTTGTATTAATAATTTAAAAACTCGCCTCACTTATTTTAATTTCTTGTTCGTTATTATTCATAACTTCAATTCGTTTCGTTTAAATTTACAATTAATTATTTTTAATTATTATTATTATTATTTGTGCTGGTTTCACCTGCATCCAGGGAATTTTCTCCAACCAAACCCACTCCACAGCCAGTCCTTAAGTGGGGCCTAGAGACACGTTTCACAGCATCAAAAAAATCACACTGAGCTCCCAAAAATAAAAATAACCAAGTCAATACAAATTAAGTAGGAAAGAAGAGCCCGTCTGTTCCCATTCTTTAAACCAGGTTTCCAGG
>NW_020939261.1:0-408 GCF_003984885.1 Neopelma chrysocephalum | reverse complement strand
TTTTTATTTTTATTTTTATTTTTATTTTTATTTTTATTTTTATTTTTTATTTTTATTTTTCTTTTTATTTTATTTTTATTTGTATTTGTATTAATAATTTAAAAACTCGCCTCACTTATTTTAATTTCTTGTTCGTTATTATTCATAACTTCAATTCGTTTCGTTTAAATTTACAATTAATTATTTTTAATTATTATTATTATTATTTGTGCTGGTTTCACCTGCATCCAGGGAATTTTCTCCAACCAAACCCACTCCACAGCCAGTCCTTAAGTGGGGCCTAGAGACACGTTTCACAGCATCAAAAAAATCACACTGAGCTCCCAAAAATAAAAATAACCAAGTCAATACAAATTAAGTAGGAAAGAAGAGCCCGTCTGTTCCCATTCTTTAAACCAGGTTTCCAGG
>NW_020939260.1:0-1533 GCF_003984885.1 Neopelma chrysocephalum | reverse complement strand
TCAAACCAAACCTGAATGATTTTTTTTTTCCTTTTTTTCCCCCCCTCTCCCCAGTAACCATCCAGGTTTAATTCCAGGTGGGAACATGGAAAGTACACCGTGATGCTTTGGGAATTCCACCTTGGGTTCGGGTTATTTGTGATTTGCTGATTCACTTTAATTAATTAAAAGCTGTTGAGGAGCAGGGAAAGTCCTGCTGCTCTTGGACTCGTTGCACATCCCAGAAATCCCTGGAAGGGTGGAAAACTGCCCTCAATGGCCCCTCATGCCAGGATTCCTGCCCCAGGGAGGTGTCCTGGGATGATTCCAGGCCTGGGGAGCACCATTCCCAGCTCCTGGGCTGCAGGAAAACTGTCCCTGTGGGATGGGAATGAAGGGCTCCCGACCCTCCTTATCCACAGTTGGTTTTCCCCATGGAATGCTGTGTCTGGGGCAGGATGAGGGAATGGACAGGTCTGTGCTTCCCTAGGAAAGGTGGTCATGGAGCACCCAAGGATCCCAGCATCCCTCTCTCTCTCCCATCGGGAAGGGAGCAGCTCATGATGGTTTTCCTCATGGAAAGCCAGGTCTGGGAAGGGCAGGATGATGGGAATGGGCTTCCCTAGGAAAGGTGGTCATGGAGCGCCCCAGGATCCCAGTGTCCCTCTCTCCCTCCCACCAGGAAGGGAGTAGCTCATGCTGGTTTTCCCCATGGAAAGCCAGGTCTGGGAAGAGCAGGATGAGGGAATGGGCAGGTCTGTTCTTCCCTAGGAAAGGTGGTCATGGAGCGCCCAAGGATCCCAGCATCCCTCTCTCTCTCCCATTGGGAAGGGAGCAGCTCCTGCCTGTCATTCCCCACAATCCCACGCCCAGGGGGCTCTTTCCAGCATTCCAGTGTCTCTCCCATCGGGAAGGGGGTGGTTTGTTCCCACCATTCCCCCCAGCCCAGCAGGAACCCAGCGCTTTGGAGCCGCTGAGCTCGGGCTGGCATTTGGAAGTGACATTTAAAGGTCAGTGCCAATCTTCCCGCCCGGAGAACGTTGGAGACACGCCGGGATGGGGCCGGGGCTGTGAGGCTGAGCTGCTCCTGCCTCCCCTCCTTCCTCCCCCTCCTCCTCCTCCTCCCACTCCACGCTCTGCTTTCCCTTCTCTTCCCCACTGACATTTTCATTCCTCTTCGAGGAAAGGGATTTTTTTTTTCCCCTCTTCCTTTTAATTTCTCGACCTCTTTTTGTTTCTATCACTGCTGACCGTGTTATCCTGGTGTTGTTCCATCTGGGATTCCCTTTCCCGGAACTGGGAGGTTTAGGGATGGTTTTTCCCGGAGGAGAAGGCTCGGGATAACCATGGGATGTGCTTGTGTGAGACACCAGCTCCAGGCTGGAAAAGGCAATTCCCACTAGCTCAAGTGTTCCTGCGTTTTGCTGCTGGAGTGCAGCCCTGACATCATCATCATCATCACCATCACCATCATCATCATCACCACCATCATCATCACCACCACCACCATCATCATCACCACCACCATCACCATCATCACCATCATCATCATCA
>NW_020939259.1:0-2494 GCF_003984885.1 Neopelma chrysocephalum | reverse complement strand
TCAAACCAAACCTGAATGATTTTTTTTTTCCTTTTTTTCCCCCCCTCCCCTCCCCAGTAACCATCCAGGTTTAATTCCAGGTGGGAAACATGGAAAGTACACCGTGATGCTTTGGGAATTCCACCTTGGGTTCGGGTTATTTGTGATTTGCTGATTCACTTTAATTAATTAAAAGCCGTTGAGGAACAGGGAAAGTCCTGCTGCTCTTGGACTCACTGCACATCCCAGAAATCCCTGGAAGGGTGGAAAACTGCCCTCAACGGCCCCTCATGCCAGGATTCCTGCCCCAGGGAGGTGTCCTGGGATGATTCCAGGCCTGGGGAGCACCGTTCCCAGCTCCTGGGCTGCAGGAAAACCGTCCCTGTGGGATGGGAATGAAGGGCTCCCGATCCTCCTTATCCACAGCTGGTTTTCCCCATGGAATGCTGTGTCTGGGAAGGGCAGGATAAGGGAATGGACAGGTCTGTTCTTCCCTGAGAAAGGTGGTCATGGAGTGCCCCAGGATCCTGGCATCTCTCTCTCTCTCCCATCGGGAAGGGAGCAACTTCTGCTGGTTTTCCCCATGGAAAGCCTGGTCTGGGAAGAGCAGGATGAGGGAATGGGCAGGTCTGTTCTTCCCTAGGAAAGGTGGTCATGGAGCACCCAAGTATCCTGGCATCCCTCTCTCTCTCCCATCGGGAAGGGAGCAGCTCATGATGGTTTTCCTCATGGAAAGCCAGGTCTGGGAAGGGCAGGACGATGGGAATGAGCTTCCCTGAGAAAGGTGGTCATGTAGCATCCAAGGATCCCAGCATCCCTCTCTCTCTCCCATTGGGAAGGGAGCAGCTTCTGCTGGTTTTCCCCATGGAAATCCATGCCTGGGAAGAGCAGGATGAGGGAATGGGGAGGTGTGTGCTTCCCTAGGAAAGGTGGTCATGGAGTGCCCCAGGATCCTGGCATCCCTCTCTCTCTCCCATCGGGAAGGGAGCAGCTCATGATGGTTTTCCCCATGGAAAGCCAGGTCTGGGAAGAGCAGGATGAGGGAATGGACGGGTCTGTTCTTCCCTAGGAAAGGTGGTCATGGAGTGCCCCAGAATCCTGGTGTCCCTCTCTCTCTCCCATCGGGAAGGGAGCAGCTCCTGCCCGTCATTCCCCACAATCCCACGCCCAGGGGGCTCTTTCCAGCATTCCAGTGTCTCTCCCATTGGGAAGGGGGTGGTTTGTTCCCACCATTCCCCCCAGCCCAGCAGGAACCCAGCGCTTTGGAGCCGCTGAGCTCGGGCTGGCATTTGGAAGTGACATTTAAAGGTCAGTGCCAATCTTCCCGCCCGGAGAACGTTGGAGAGATGCCGGGATGGGGCCGGGGCTGTGAGGCTGAGCTGCTCCTGCCTCCCCTCCTTCCTCCCCCTCCTCCTCCTCCCACTCCACGCTCTGCTTTCCCTTCTGTTCCCCACTGATGTTTTCATACCCCTCCGAGGAAAGGGATTTTTTTTTCCCCTCTTCCTTTTAATTTCCCAACCTCTTTTTGTTTCTATCACTGCTGACCGTGTTATCCCGATGTTGTTCCATCTGGGATTCCCTTTCCCGGAACTGGGAGGTTTAGGGATGGTTTTTCCCGGAGGAGAAGGCTCGGGATAACCATGGGATGTGCTTGTGTGAGACACCAGCTCCAGGCTGGAAAAGGCAATTCCCACCAGCTCAAGTGTTCCTGCGTTTTGCTGCTGTGGTGCAGCCCTGACATCATCATCACCACCATCATCATCACCACCACCATCACCATCATCACCATTATCATCATCATCATCACCACCACCATCATCATCACCACCATCACCATCATCACCATCATCATCATCACCATCATCATCACCATCATCAGCAGCACCATCATTACCATCATCAGCATCATCATCATCACCATCATCACCATCATCACCATCACCACCATCATCATCATCACCATCATCATCATCATCATCATCATCATCATCACCATCATCACCACCATCATCAATCATTTTTATTTGTATTTGTATTTGTATTTTTATTTTTATTTGTATTTTTATTTTTATTTTTATTTTTTATTTCTATTTTTATTTTTATTTTTATTTTTATTTCTATTTTTATTTTTATTTTTTATTTTCCTTTTTATTTTTATTTGTATTTTTATTTTATTTGTATTTATATTTGTATTTGATTAATAATTTAAAAACTCACCTCACTTATTTTAATTTCTCGTTCGTTATTATTCATAACTTCAATTTGTTTCGTTTAAATTTACAATTAATTATTTTTAATTATTATTATTATTATTTGTGCTATTTTCACCTGCATCCAGGGAATTTTCTTCAGCCAAACCCACTCCACAGCCAGTCCTTAAGTGGGGCCTCGAGACACGTTTCACAGCATCAAAAAAATCACACTGAGCTCCCAAAAATAAAAATAACCAAGTCAATACAAATTAAGTGGGAAAGAAGAGCCCGTCTGTTCCCATTCTTTAAACCAGGTTTCCAGG
>NW_020939258.1:0-1610 GCF_003984885.1 Neopelma chrysocephalum | reverse complement strand
ATTCCTGCCCCCCAGGAAACACAGGGGGCTGCATTTCCCTTTCACCCCCTTCACTTAGAACATAAAAAGAGATAAATAAGAACATAAAAAAGATAAATAAGAATCTCCTTGTGCTGATTTAAACCAGCCCTGGAAGCCCTGATGGTTATCCTGGGTGGGTTATCCCGGTCGGGACCTGCGGAGCGGCGGCTCCTGCTCCCTGGAAACTTTGATTTTCCGGCTGGAATGGTCATGTCTGAGTGGCTCCTCCTGGTTCTGAGGTCCCTGGAGCTGCCCAGCACCACGGATCCTGTTTGATATCGAGTGGTTTCCTGCCCCAAGCAACATTTCCCATCAATTATTGCGTGCGGCGCGGGCGCTTCTTCAATTAACTGCCCTATATAATTTTATGTCTCCAACCTCCTCCTGTGTGGTTTGTGCACAAACCCTGCCAGAGGATGACCCAGGCAGGCAGGAGCTGGGGATTTATCTTCAGTGGGGGCCATCAGCCCCGGGGTTTTCCTCCTGCTCCTGCCCTGGATGCTGGAGCACCACCGGGACAACCCCGGGAGGAGCCACGTCTGGGTTCCCACAGCCCGATTTTTTTGGGGTTGGAGAGGGTGTGTTTGGCCCCATTCCTGTGCTGAAGGATCCCCTGCAGTGGGGATGGCTGGAGAACAGGGGCAGCTGGCTCGTTCTGGGTGGGAATTGCCACTTTTGGCCATTTCCAGGCTTGGCTAAGCCCGGTTCAGCCCTGAGCTTGACCAGAGCCTGGTTTAGTGCTGCACATTTAACTGATAAACCCCAAAGGGCTCCTTTTTGCCTTAAAGAGCAGGAGGTTCCCAGCAGCAGCTCTGCCTGCCGGGGTGATGGATGTGCTGTGGGCCCAGGCAGAGCTCCCAGCTCCCCTCTGTGCTCCAGCTCATCCCTGTGTCCATCCATCAGTGGGGGGAAAAGCCTCGGCCCCTCTTTGAAACATTCACTGCAAAAGCAGCTTTTCCTCCTGCTGGAAGAGGAAGACCAGAAAGGAAACCCTCCTCCAGCCCAGCACCCGGTGAGAGGGGGAGATTCCCAGGTTTCCCTGGGGTCAGGGATGTCTTTGCCCCCCCAAATTGGCTCCTCTTCCCCACAACTGAGTGTGAATATGAAGTGGAAAAGCGATTCCTGGGAACAAGTGTAAGGGAGCAGGTTCCAGCTGTGGCCTTGCAGTGCTTAAAGGCTGGGCAAATATGTTCTTAATAATCAACTGGTGTTTATTTAATGTACAATAATTTCTCTGCTGAGCTCCAGCAAAACGCAGAGTTAATTAAAAATGCCTTTGCAGTCCCTCCTCTGGGGAGAACATTTTCTATTATCTGAGGGGGGTTCTTTTATTTTTATTATTTCCTTTCCCCCCCCTCCTCTATTCCCTGCCTGGCCCTGCTGCTAATTTTATCTCTTCCCTGTAATTCCTGGTTGTTTTTTTATCTCTTCCCTGTAATTCCTGATTGTTTTTTATCTCTTCCCTGTAATTCCTGGGGTTTTTTTTCCTCTTTCCTGTAATTCCTGGTTGTTTTTAATCTCTTTCCTGTAATTCCTGGTTGTTTTTTTATCTCTTTCCTGTAATTCCTGGTTGTTTTTTATCTTTCCTG
>NW_020939257.1:0-1594 GCF_003984885.1 Neopelma chrysocephalum | reverse complement strand
ATTCCTGCCCCCCAGGAAACACAGGGGGCTGCATTTCCCTTTCACCCTCTTCACTTAGAACATAAAACGAGATAAATAAGAACATAAAAAAGATAAATAAGAATCTCCTTGTGCTGATTTAAACCAGCCCTGGAAGCCCTGATCTGCTCCCTCTCCTGGGACGGGTTATCCCGTTCGGCTCCTGCTCCCTGGAAACTTGGATTTTCTGTCTGGAATGGTCATGTCTGAGTGGCTCCTCCTGGTTCTGAGGTCCCTGGAGCTGCCCAGCACCACGGATCCTGTTTGATATCGAGTGGTTTCCTGCCCCAAGCAACATTTCCCATCAATTATTGCGTGCGGCGCGAGCGCTCCTTCAATTAACTGCCCTATATAATTTTATGTCTCCAACCTCCTCCTGTGTGGTTTGTGCACAAACCCTGCCAGAGGATGACCCAGGCAGGCAGGAGCTGGGGATTTATCTTCAGTTGGGACCATGAGCCCCGGGGTTTGCCTCCTGCTCCTGCCCTGGATGCTGGAGCACCACCGGAACAACCCCCGGAGGAGCCACGTCTGGGTTCCCACAGCCCGATTTTTTGGGGGTGGAGAGGGTGTGTTTGGCCCCATTCCTGTGCTGAAGGATCCCCTGCAGTGGGGATGGCTGGAGAACAGGGGCAGCTGGCTCGTTCTGGGCAGGAATTGCCACTTTTGGCCATTTCCAGGCTTGGCTAAGCCCGGTTCAGCCCTGAGCTTGACCAGAGCCTGGTTTAGTGCTGCACATTTAACTGATAAACCCCAAAGGGCTCCTTTTTGCCTTAAAGAGCAGGAGGTTCCCAGCAGCAGCTCTGCCTGCCGGGGTGATGGATGTGCTGTGGGCCCAGGCAGAGCTCCCAGCTCCCCTCTGTGCTCCAGCTCATCCCTGTGTCCATCCATCAGTGGGGGGAAAAGCCTCGACCTCTCTTTGAAATATTCCCAGCAAAAGCAGCTTTTCCTCCT
Organism: Neopelma chrysocephalum; assembly: GCF_003984885.1. Taxonomy (NCBI): domain Eukaryota; kingdom Metazoa; phylum Chordata; class Aves; order Passeriformes; family Pipridae; genus Neopelma; species Neopelma chrysocephalum. The sequence continues at coordinate 622 of NW_020939257.1, read as the reverse complement.
GCTGGAAGAGGAAAAGGAGAGAGGAAACCCTCCTCCACCCCAGCACCTGGTGAGAGGGGGAGATTCCCAGGTTTCCCCGGGGTCAGGGATGTCTTTGCCCCCCCAAATTGGCTCCTCTTCCCCACAACTGAGTGTGAATGTGAAGTGGAAAAGCGATTCCTGGGAACAAGTGTAAGGGAGCAGGTTCCAGCTGTGGCCTTGCAGTACTTAAAGGCTGGGCAAATATGTTCTTAATAATCAACTGGTGTTTATTTAATGTACAATAATTTCTCTGCTGAGCTCCAGCGAAACGCAGAGTTAATTAAAAATGCCTTTGCAGTCCCTCCTCTGGGGAGAACATTTTCTATTATCTGAGGGGGGTTCTTTTATTTTTATTATTTCCTTTCCCCCCCCTCCTCTATTCCCTGCCTGGCCCTGCTGCTAATTTTATCTTTTCCCTGTAATTCCTGGTTGTTTTTTACCTCTTCCCTGTAATTCCTGGTTGTTTTTTATCTTTCCTGTAATTCCTGGTTGTTTTTTTATCTCTTCCCTGTAATTCCTGGGTTTTTTTTCCTCTTTCCTGTAATTCCTGGTTGTTTTTTATCTCTTCCCTGTAATTCCTGGTTGTTTTTTACGTCTTCCC
>NW_020939256.1:0-2170 GCF_003984885.1 Neopelma chrysocephalum | reverse complement strand
GATGGAGGGATGGGTGGATGGAGGGATGGGTGGATGGATGGATGGATACATGGAAGGAAGGATGGATGGACGGATGGATGAGTGGTAACTCAGCTCAAGGGCAAGTGGGCAAAGAGGAGATAAGATATTCCTCCAGGAATTCTCTGGTAACTCCTGGCTTTTTCCAGCTCTCCCAGACATGTCCACAGGGTGATTTTCCACAGGATCTTTTATCTCATTTAAGTAAAAAGTTCCCTGGGAGTGTCCAAGGCCAGGTTGGAGCAACCTGGGACAGTGGGAGGTGTCCCTGCCCATGGCAGGGGGTGGCACTGGTGCCTTTGGGGTCCCAAAACCTCCTCCCAGCCCCTTGGCATGGGCACAACATCCTTCACACCCAGCAGTACCCGGAGCTCAGGAGCCAAAAGATTGTGAGGAGCAAGAGGTTCTGGAGGAGAATGAAAGGAAGAAAACCCAGGAGGAAGGATGGATGAAGTCCCTGCAACAGTTGGGATGCCCCCGGGGTATTTTCCATTAGGATTGAAGTGCAGTTTTCCCCTTGGAGGGATGGAAATCTGGCTCCTGATGGAGAGGGGGAGCTGACCCAGCTCCAGAACCCAACACCTCACCCCCTCAGAAACGTGTCCAGGGTTTTTTTGTTGGGGTTTTGGAGGTTTGCTCTTTGTTTTGGAGGGCTCTGCCCTCCCTTTGCACTGGGCTTGGCAGAATTTCAATGTTCTGCCTCTCACCTCAATAAAGCAGCACGTCAGGCGGCGGCTTTTCGTGCTGGAATGACCTTTTCCACAGGCAGAAAACCCAAACCTTTCCTTCCATTTGGTTGGGGGGGGGAGACTAAAGCTGGTTTTGATGAAAAGCAAAGCCTCCAACTCCACAGGTGAGATCACCACGGACCAGAAAATCAGAATAGTGGAAGGTTTTAAACTGTGCAGGGTGACATTGGGGTAAAATAATTAACACCAGGCTGTTAATGGGGCACAGAAACTGCTGATTTCTGTGCTCAGACCCATCCCAGGACCACGGTGGGTCAATATTTGTGACTGTGCAGAGTGACATGGGGGTAAAATAATTAACACCAGGCTGTTAATGGGGCACAGAAATTGCTGGTTTCTGTGCTCAGACCCATCCCAGGACCAGGCTGGGTCAATATTTGGGGCGTTTCAGCACTTTGCACCCCATACCCCAGGGGACCCAGGGGAGTGTAACACTCCCGTTGTCCTCATCCTTCCCCATCTCCAGGAGATAAATAATCCCTCCTGAACTCCTTGGAAGCTCCTGGTGTCCCTGGTCCCGTTCGTTAGCGCGCTGTTGACGTTTGTTAATCGAGCGTAAAACTGTAATTAAAAATAATCTCCTTTTCTCTGGGAGAGAAAAAAAAAGGGAAAAAAAAGAAGAAGAAAAAAAAAAGAGGATGTGGAATAAGGGGAAAATAAAAAGCCAGTGCAGGGATGTGCCAATTGCAGCCGTGGGAACGGCGGCAAAAACAATTTGCTGGTTTGTTTTCTTCCCACTGGGGATGAGGTCGGGGAACAGCCCAGACGTGGGGAGAAGGCTGTGAGTGGCTGTATCCCGATGGGAATGTGATTCCCCTCCCAAAATCCCGGCCCAGGTGGATCCCTGGCGGTTTGGGAGCGGAGCAGAGCAGGGCCGAGGTTCCCGTTGGCTGATTTATCTCTGCCAGTGAAGATTTCATTTCGAGCTGGAGGATGTTCAAAGCAAAGCCGGGCCTGTTACAGACTTAATTGGACCATATTTCAATCCCAGTTCATCTCTTCAGCGTGGATTCCTTATGCTGGGTCCATAAAGTTTTATTAAGTTATATATCACGGGATGCACAGGGAGGGGACGGGGACGCAGCCCTGCCTGCCTGGTTTGGGAGATGAGGGAGGCTGTGGCTGCTCCTGGCTCTGCTCCCAGCCAGGTGGCTGCTGCTTTGGGCACTCCTGCCAAGGCCCAGGAACAGACTGGTGGCACTGGTCACCCCGGGGGGAGAGAGAAAAAAACAGGAGAGATCAGGAAAAACAGGAGAGATGCAGGGTTGGAAGCGCCGAGTCCATCACCAGGCAGGTGCTGGCTGGGTGTGGACTGCAGGGAATTCGGTGTGGACTGCAGGGAATTCGGTGTGGACTGCAGGAAATTCAGTGTGGACTGCAGGAAATTCAGTGTGGACTGCAGG
>NW_020939255.1:0-1964 GCF_003984885.1 Neopelma chrysocephalum | reverse complement strand
GGAAAGAAGAGCCCGTCTGTTCCCATTCTTTAAACCAGGTTTCCAGGCAATTATTCTCCTATCTCCCACATAAAATTAATAAGAATTCTGCTTGAATGTTCAATAGGCTTTTGCTTTTTTGCAGAGTCTTTGAGGCGAAAGGAGGACGGAATGTTTAATTAGTTCCCTCCAGCCCGTCCTGGTTCCACAACGGGGGGATTGCGGCGCCTTTGGGGGCCAGACAAATTCCCTGGAAAGGAGGGTGGGATACCGGGGGGTGAGGGGGTGGTTTAATTCATCTGGGGAAGGGGCTGGAGCAGCAGGAGCAGCTGAGGGAGCTGGGGGGGCTCAGCCTGGAGAAAAGGAGGCTCAGGGGGGACCTTCTGGCTCTGCAACCCCCTGACAGGAGGGGGGGAGCTGCCAGGGAACAAGGGACAGGAGGAGAGGGAACGGCCTCAAGCTGTGCCAGGGGAGGGTCAGGTTGGATATTGGGGAAATTCCTTCCTGGAAAGGGTTGGTTAAACATTGGAATCCACCCAGGGAGGTTTGGAGTCCCCAGCCCTGGAGGTGCCCAGGGGAGGCCTGGCCGTGGCACTCAGTGGACGAGGTGGGGATGGGGCACAGGGTGGATCCATGGGCTGGGAGGGCTTTTCCAGCCTCAGTGATTCCATGATTCCACACACATGGACAGAAGGGCCGTGGTTGCTTCTCGAGCTGATAAATGACTGGGCAGGATTTTCGAGGTTTGGAGGAAACCGTGTTTTGTCCTTGGGATGAACCACGGCCCCCTGGAATGGTTTGGGTTGGAAGGGACCTTAAATCCCCTCCCATTCCAACAGGGACACCTCTCCCAGGGAAGATGATCCACACAAACACCTTCCTGCAGGGGAGGCTTTGCCAAGTGATTTTTTAACAAGTGGCAGTGGGTCTGTGATGGGAGCAGCAGGAGCTGGGAAAAGCTGAGCTCAGTGCTCTGGGCTGGGGGACGAGGTGGGGATGGGGCACAGGGTGGGCACAGGGTGGGCACAGGGTGGGCACAGGATGGGCTGGGAGGGCTTTTCCCAGCCGGGATGATCCTGTGATTCGTGACACCCGCTGCTAATCAACCCGCACTAATGAAAGGAATGCAAATGAGGTGCCAATCCCGGCTGCTCCGGGAAGCTCAGCAGCTCCCAGACAGAGCTCACAAGCATCTGCATTCCCACACAGGCTGGCAGAGGGTTATTTTAAACCTTGCAGGATCCTTTTTCTCCGCTCCTTTTCCCGTTTTTTTTTGTTTTTTCCCCACCCCTGGAGGTGTCACTCTCATCCCAACACTTTCCAGGCTGCCCCTTCCCTCCACGAGCTCTCCTCCGTGCCCATCTGTGCCCTCACCAGCTTCTCTGCAAAAAAACCCACAAAAAACCCCCAAAAACCTGGATCCTGGAGAAGCAGGAGCCTCCGAAGGGAAACAGAGCAGGAGATAAATGGTTGTGTCCATATGGAGAAAGACAAATAGACAGGGAAGATAAGGAGGGAGCGGGGAGCGAGCGTTGTGTGCGTCTGGAAGCAAATTAAGAAATTCCTCACATATGTTTGGTTCCATCAGGGCCTCGATTATGCAGCCTGTGTCTCTTGCCATAAATAAAGCCCCCGTTTGCCAAAAAGGACAACAATAATATTGCACTAATATTGTTGCAGCCTGTAAATAAACACGGAGGGGGAGATGCCACGGATAATCCGGAGGTCACTTCCCAGCTGGCATCTCCTCTTTTAATGCAGTGGCTCTGGGAGAGGGGGCCAGCAGCAGCTCTCTGTCATTTTAATATTTATCAGCACAGCTCTAATTAAATACCTGCTTTTGGCCGTGGCTGAGAGGGGAGTAAATCAACATAATCCCACTGACACCGGTTGAGATACGATGATCACTTAGTTCCACCCATCCATCCATCCATCCATCCATCCATCCATCCATCCACCCATCCATCCATCCACCCATCCATCCA
>NW_020939254.1:0-2138 GCF_003984885.1 Neopelma chrysocephalum | reverse complement strand
GATGGAGGGATGGGTGGATGGAGGGATGGGTGGATGGATGGATGGATACATGGAAGGAAGGATGGATGGACGGATGGATGAGTGGTAACTCAGCTCAAGGGCAAGTGGGCAAAGAGGAGATAAGATATTCCTCCAGGAATTCTCTGGTAACTCCTGGTTTTTTCCAGCTCTCCCAGACATGTCCACAGGGTGATTTTCCACAGGATCTTTTATCTCATTTAAGTAAAAAGTTCCCTGGGAGTGTCCAAGGCCAGGTTGGAGCAACCTGGGACAGTGGGAGGTGTCCCTGCCCATGGCAGGGGGTGGCACTGGTGCCTTTGGGGTCCCAAAACCTCCTCCCAGCCCCTTGGCATGGGCACAACATCCTTCACACCCAGCAGTACCCGGAGCTCAGGAGCCAAAAGATTGTGAGGAGCAAGAGGTTCTGGAGGAGAATGAAAGGAAGAAAACCCAGGAGGAAGGATGGATGAAGTCCCTGCAACAGTTGGGATGCCCCCGGGGTATTTTCCATTAGGATTGAAGTGCAGTTTTCCCCTTGGAGGGATGGAAATCCGGCTCCTGATGGAGAGAGGGAGCTGACCCAGCTCCAGAACCCAACACCTCACCCCCTCAGAAACGTGTCCAGGGTTTTTTTGTTGGGGTTTTGGAGGTTTGCTCTTTGTTTTGGAGGGCTCTGCCCTCCCTTTGCACTCGCCTTGGCAGAATTTCAATGTTCTGCCTCTCACCTCAATAAAGCAGCACGTCAGGCGGCGGCTTTTCGTGCTGGAATGACCTTTTCCACAGGCAGAAAACCCAAACCTTTCCTTCCATTTGGTTGGGGGGGGGAGACTAAAGCTGGTTTTGATGAAAAGCAAAGCCTCCAACTCCACAAGTGAGATCACCACGGGCCAGAAAATCAGAATAGTGGAAGGTTTTAAACTGTGCAGGGTGACATTGGGGTAAAATAATTAACACCAGGCTGTTAATGGGGCACAGAAACTGCTGATTTCTGTGCTCAGACCCATCCCAGGACCACGGTGGGTCAATATTTGTGACTGTGCAGAGTGACATGGGGGTAAAATAATTAACACCAGGCTGTTAATGGGGCACAGAAATTGCTGATTTCTGTGCTCAGACCCATCCCAGGACCAGGCTGGGTCAATATTTGGGGCGTTTCAGCACTTTGCACCCCATACCCCAGGGGACCCAGGGGAGTGTAACACTCCCGTTGTCCTCATCCTTCCCCATCTCCAGGAGATAAATAATCCCTCCTGAACTCCTTGGAAGCTCCTGGTGTCCCTGGTCCCGTTCGTTAGCGCGCTGTTGACGTTCGTTAATCGAGCGTAAAACTGTAATTAAAAATAATCTCCTTTTCTCTGGGAGAGAAAAAAAAAGGGAAAAAAAAGAAGAAGAAAAAAAAAAGAGGATGTGGAATAAGGGGAAAATAAAAAGCCAGTGCAGGGATGTGCCAATTGCAGCCGTGGGAACGGCGGCAAAAACAATTTGCTGGTTTGTTTTCTTCCCACTGGGGATGAGGTCGGGGAACAGCCCAGACGTGGGGAGAAGGCTGTGAGTGGCTGTATCCCGATGGGAATGTGATTCCCCTCCCAAAATCCCAGTCCAGGTGGATCCCTGGCGGTTTGGGAGCAGAACAGAGCAGGGCCGAGGTTCCCATCGGCTGATTTATCTCTGCCGGCGAAGATTTCATTTCGAGCTGGAGGATGTTCAAAGCAAAGCCGGGCCTGTTACAGACTTAATTGGACCATATTTCAATCCCAGTTCATCTCTTCAGCGTGGATTCCTTATGCTGGGTCCATAAAGTTTTATTAAGTTATATATCACGGGATGCACAGGGAGGGGACGGGGACGCAGCCCTGCCTGCCTGGTTTGGGAGATGAGGGAGGCTGTGGCTGCTCCTGGCTCTGCTCCCAGCCAGGTGGCTGCTGCTTTGGGCACTCCTGCCAAGGCCCAGGAACAGACTGGTGGCACTGGTCACCCCGGGGGGAGAGAGAAAAAAACAGGAGAGAACAGGAAAAACAGGAGAGATGCAGGGTTGGAAGCGCCGAGTCCATCACCAGGCAGGTGTGGACTGCAGGGAATTCGGTGTGGACTGCAGGAAATTCAGTGTGGACTGCAGGAAATTCAGTGTGGACTGCAGG
>NW_020939253.1:0-7267 GCF_003984885.1 Neopelma chrysocephalum | reverse complement strand
AACATTTTTATTGATCTTGGCTTTTCCCTCGATTCTCCGTGTTCCTCGCTGGGTATTTCCCATTCCACGTGGGCTCTTTCCCAGGGAACAGCCCTGGCTCTTTCCCCTGGAACATCCACCCGTGTTCCAGGCACTGCTGGGAACCTCTTGGTCACTGCCCTGTGTTGCCCAAGGGGGGGGGGATTTTTTTCCACCCCGGGATAATGTTTATTATCATCCTGGCCTGGAACACTCCAGGCCCTCACTCCCCTCTCCCAGGGAGGAATTCCTCCTTAATCCCAGCCCTGTTTCAGCTGGAATCCCAGCACTGGGCTGTAACAAGTTTGTGTTTCATGGCTCACAAATTAACCCCCGCGTCTGGAAAAGGCTCCCAGATGCAGGTCCAGCTTTTCCCAGCGGGACATTCCGGCTGCCCCGGGAGGAGCATCTGCCAGCCAGGGCTGCTGGGGCAGCTGGAGAGCGTGGCTGTGCCAGCTGGAGCCACGCTGGGCACCCCCAGCCAGTGCCAGCCCCAGGCCAGGGGCGTTTCCAGAGGCATTGCCAGGATCCAGGAGGAGGAAGAGGAGGATGGATGGATGAAGGAGGGAGTTTCCAGTGGCACTTGGCAGTGGGCACACCCAGACCTGCAGGCACCGAGCCCTGGCACTGCCTTCCCTCTTCCCTTGGTTTTTTTTTCCCGATCCAGTGTTTTTTCCACTGCAAAATCCAAGGCTTTGGAGGGAGGGCTGAAAAACGAGGAGCAACCCGGGTGTGCTCGGAGATGCAGCTGCCAGGTTTTTTACTCACTGCCTGCTCGGGGATGGGGTTTTTTGGGGAGCAGAGGGGCTTCCAGGAGCCTGGGAGAGACACTGAGCTCAATCCCAGCCTCAGCCAGGGAAATCTCAGCGCTGGTTTTCCCCGGGATCGCCCCAAACCTTGTCACCCCCAGCTCATAACACCCTTCCTGCCCCCGGGAACACCGAGCTCGGAGCGTTTTCCAGAAAAATCACAGCTCCTTTGTTGTGTTCAGGCTGTGCCTCAGAGCCCTTTGCTTCCCCTCAGGCACTTTGCTCCTTGCAGGAGCTGCTGGTTTCTCTCCTCCCTTGCACAACCGGCTGGTGCCACGGGCAGCACCTCGGGCATCCGTGTGCCAGTGCTCCGGCACATCCCCGGGATGTCCTGGGCAGGCCTTGCTCCCTGTTTCTCACCCCCTTCCTCAGAATTTCCCAGAGTATCCCAATCCAGGATGGAAATCCTGCCCTGCAGTGGGTTTGGGGGTGCAGGCTCAGCTCCCACCTCACCCAGGGTGACACAGCCCCGGCTCTTACTCTGCATCCACATCCCTCAGTGTCCCCATTTCCATATAGTGGGGAATATTCATTGGCATAATCAGGGAATTATTGCCAGCGATCCCATCATTCCTGCCTGCCACAGCGAGCTCCAGGCTGCCTCAGAGGCTCTCCCACAGCCCAAGAGCCTCCCTGGGGAGAAATCACAGTCACAGGGGATTCACTCCGAGCCCCCAAAGCGGCGGATTCCACCCCAAACTCTGCAGGCAGTGCCTGCCCAGGGACACCCTGAGCTGCAGCACAGCCCATTAGCACTCAGCCCAGCTCTGCTGCTCGTTCCGCTCTCCTTGCCTTCCCCAAATCAAATTAAATCTCTTTTATTAGTTCCCTTTTTGGTACACAGCTCCTCGCACAATTAGCGAATCGTTTTCGAGGGCCCCCAAACTTAATTGCCTCGCTCCCTCCTCACCCTCCCGAAGCTTTTGGCTTTCATTTCACTTCCACTTAATTTGTATTAGGATCAAGAGAGAGGAGAAACTCAACCAAATCGCCGCTGGCAATAAGGAAGGGAAGGACTGGGGGGGCTTTGGGATGGAACTGGAGCCTGGGGAAGGCTGAGGAGATCCCTCGGGATGCTTTTCCCTGCACGAATGGGGCTGTGATCCCGGTGTGCCAGTGCTGAATGGGGCTGTGATCCCAGTGTGCCAGCGCTGCTCTGCGTGCCAGGGGACACCTGGGATGTGCCAGCAGCTCCTCTCCTCGGGCTGAGACACAAACCCCTCCTTTTGCTTTGCTTTGCCTGGTTGATTTTAAGCAAATCGGTGCTTTTTGGCTCCTCAGCTTTTTATCCACCAGGCTGCCCCAGAGGGTCCTGCTCGGGTCAGGGCTGGGACAACCAGCACAGGGCTGGGGCAGTGAAGCCCTTGCCCTTCCCTCCCTGTGCTTTTTGCTGCATTTCCAGCAGGATATTTGCTCATTAACCACCCCCGATCCCAGCTCAGGTTGGCCGCGGAGGGGTCGATGCCGCCCGTTCCCTCCGATGGATTCCCGGAGCTCTGGGGACTCAGTCAATTGAAGGCAACATAAATCACAGTAATTAAAGTATCCCCCTGCCTGTCGTGGAGTCCCCAGGGGTTGGCAGTGGTGTGTGAAGCCCCCCTGGCACTGCCAGCCCTGACTGCAGCTCCCGGGGGGCTCCCGGGAGAGGACTTTGGGATAATTGATTCCGTGGGCCCTTTTCCTCCGTGGATGTCAAAGCCCTGGGAGCAGCAGCAGCAGCAGCGGGGTCAGAGGCACCAGAGACGGGTTTAATTAGCTGCTCTTTTCTCTGCAAGCTCTGGCAGAGCCGTGGCTGGAGCGTGCAGGGGTTTATGGAATCATGGAATCGTGGAACGGTTTGGGTGGAAAGGGACCTCAGAGCTCCTCCAGTGCCACCCCCTGCCACGGGCAGGGGCACCTTCCACTGGCCCGGGTTACTCCAAGCCCTGTCCAGCCTGGCCTTGGATATTCCCTGGCAGCAGGGAGCAGGACCTGCCTTGTTTTCCCAGCATCCTGTTTATCCAGGATCCTGCCTCTCGCTCCCCGAACTCTGCGAGTCCGGGTGCTAACAAAGCATTTTGTGGGTTCGGCTGGCGGAGATCAGACAAACAAACCCATGGCTGAGCGGGAATGCCGTTTCCCGAGGTGTTCCGAGCCGATTCCCGCTGGGAATGCTGGCAGAGGGGCACCACCCGCATCCCTGTGAAAGCGGCGGCATCGCCGGTGCCCCGCTCATGAATATTCAGGCGGCGGCTCTGCCTCCATCCCGTGCTGTGCAATTATCATTTTAAAGGCTCTCGAACGCTTATCAGAGCCGAGCACGGGGGGAAGGAAGGGCTGAGCCGGTGCCTGGGGGGGCCGGAGCGGGGATGCGGGGGTGGGATGCGGGCGGTGGGAGCATCCCCTGCTCGTGGCTCCCCCGTCCTCGGCTCCGCGAAGCCGCCGGGCTGGTTTTTGGGGGTGGCGGCGGCGGCGGGATTATCCTGCTCTCCTCCTCCCCGGAACGCTGTCGGGCCTGGCCGCTTACCCCGTGTAATGAGCTTGCAAATCCACAGGCGAAAAGCCGGGATAAATCCAGGGCTACTCAAGGATTTCGCCGGCGGCTCCTCCCCGGGAGAGGAGGATGAGGAGGAAGCCGAGCGCGGCTCTGAGCCCACCTGAGGGAGACCTCCCGGAGCTGCTGGCACTGCTCTGCCAGGATCATTCCTATTCTGGGAAATATCCACTAAAACCCACTTCACACGCGGTTTCCCCTGAAATTTTTGTGGGTTTTTTTAACATCCCTTTAGAAATGAATTTAAACCGCAGGGTGGGAAGAGAGGAGCTGGCAAAGGGGTCGTGTGTTCCCATGGGATTCCTTCGGGATGCTGCACGTGAGGAACTCACGGAGCATCTCCCTAAAGCCATTTTTTCCAGGCCCTGGGATCTCCAAGACAAAAATATAAATAACAGAGAATCGTTGGTTTGGTTGTTAACGGCTCCCAGAGCAGGGGGAGCTCTGGCAGCTCCGGGGGAACCCTGTGGCTTCAAAACCTGGGAGTCAGAGCCTGCATCCACGTGTTTCCAGGCTCCAGTCGGTGTTCCAGCGCTCTGTTTTCCCTGGAAATCGGGTATTTCCCGCAGAAACCTGTGGAAAAGTCACCCTGCTGGAGATCTCCGTGTTAAAAGGGTGGGATTGTGGGATAAAAGGGTGGGATTGTGGGATAAAAGGATGGGATTGTGGGATTTCTCAACCTCCAGCCCCACCAGCCCTGGGGCAGGTTCGGTGCTTCAGGTCACTCAGAGATCTTTCTAACAGCTCTGACCTGTGGCTCCTACAGTGCCTGGAGAAGAAGGGCCACTCCCAGGGGTGTGGAGACCTCCTGGATCACCCTGGGAAGGTCCCACCTCCCTCCCTGGGTGAGACCCCAGGTTTGTGTCTGTTAATTCCGTAATTAATGCAATGTTTGTAAACGGCTCTTCCACCGGCCTGGATTTGTTCTCCTCCCCCTTCCCTCGCACCAGGCTCGTCCTGGGTTATCTCCAGCCCTATCGCGAGGGGGTTTGTTCCTGCCGAGAAGAGCTGGATGTTACAAGTGTCCTCTGAATGTGCAATCACAGCAGGCGACTCCCCTTTCCCTCCCTTCCCGGGCGCCTGACGCGGGATCTTGTCGGTGATTAAGCTCGGTGCCTCATAAATTATGTTTCGCCAAATTGCTACATTAATAAGGGGCCCGTGTGTTCTTGGAGGATCATTAATTATAGATACATTTTTATTTTCTCTGCAAAACTGCCCGTGCTCCTCGCTGGGCTGGTTGTGCAGGAGCCTCGGGGGCTGGAGGGGGATGAGGATGGGTTTGGAAGCAAGAGGAGCATCCCTGGATGCCTCCTGAGAGGGGGGGGCAGGGATCCCCCTGGAGGGATTCAGCTCCAGGCACTGCCAAGGACCAGCATCCCAAATAAACCCCCTGGTCCTGCAGCAGCTCCTGGCACGGCAGAGCCTCCCCCTTCCCGGGATTTCGGGGTCTCATTGTCCCATTCCCATGAATCCCATGCCTCCCGTGGCAAAGCTGCCCTGCAGGGTCGTGTTTTCATCACTAACAATCACTTAGGTCGGGTTTAAGGTTTGGGCTGAGCTCCCTGTGCCTTGGAGAGCATCCAAGGAGTGCTGGGAATGGCGGCGAGGAGGGATGGGATGGGATGGGATGGGATGGGATGGGGAAGAAGGTGCTTCCCTGTGCCCCCAGAAAGGCTGGGATGGCAGCAAGGACACCTCAGGCCCAAGCAGCACCCTGTGAGCTGCACCCAGAGCCAGGGATTCCCCTGGAGCCACAAGGAAGGGACACAATTCCCGGGAGATGATAAATTCCCCATTTGCCGCTTCATTACAAGGAGTCGAAGGGGCGGAAAAGGGGATTGTCAGATGGTTCCTTTAGTTCTTGGGGAAGCTGTTAAACCTCTGTGTCGTGTAAATCGAGCCTGTCCTGGAGTTTAAAGTGTCCCTGGTTCAATAATTCCCAGTTCCAGTTGCTCCGGGGGAGGCTCAGGGGGTCCGGCTGTGAGCTCGTGCCGGCGGTGGGAGGAACAGTTGGAATAAAGGTGGATCAGGGCCTTTCCCAATAAATCCAGCCCCTGAAGGGAGCCTGCAAGGAATATGGAGAGGGACTATTTACCAGGACAAGGGGAATGGCTTCCCACAGCCAGAGGGCAGGGTTAGGTGGGATATCAGGAAGGAATTCCTCCCTGGCAGGATGGGAAGGGGCTGGGATGGAATTCCCAAAGAAGCTGTGGCTGCTCCATCCCTGGAAGCATCCAAGGCCAGGCTGGAGCAACCTGGGCTAGTGAGAGGTGTCCCTGCCCATGGCAGGGGGTGGCACTGGATGATTTTCCAGTCCCTTCCAACCCAAACCATTCCAGAATTCCATGACAGACTCTTCCTCCGTCCAGGCTCATCATCACAGGTGACTCCACAGGAGCTGCTCCCGCTCCAGGGGGGAACTGGGGGTGCAGATCCCGTTGTTTCCACACCCCACAGAGCGGATCTTCTCCTTGGGATCTCCCTCCTGCACTCCCAGCCCTTGGCAGCTCCTCCCACACGTGGGAATCCACCTCCTTCCCTGCTCCTCATCCCAGATTTCGCAGCGTGGGGACAACAAGGGTTTACCCTGAGCTCAGCCCTGGGCAGAGCCCGTTCCAGCACTTCCAGTGCCTCAGGAAGGACTGGGAATATGGAAAGCTGAACTCTCCTTGCCCAGAGAAACGAACGAGCTCCGGGTTCGCTCTTCCCTTCCTCCTCTCCTGACTCATCCAACCCTTGGGCCCTTCCCAAAAGGACACATCGCTGGGATGACGCTTTGATCCGAGTTTTTGGCACAGGGATGGGATGTTTCTCTCCCTGCAGGCACAGGCAGAGCTGGGGGGGGGGTTTGCTCAGGGATCCTTGATGCAGGGAGACCTGGGAGCTTTGGGATTGGGGAGGGCTGGAGCATCCCGTGGCTGAGGCAGTGGGGTTGGCAGCGGGGTTGGCAGCGGGGTTGGCATTGGGCACGTGGGGCTGGCAGAGCTGCTGCAGCTCCCCTGCCCTTTCCCGGGGCTCTGTGGTGCCGCTTTGATTTCCCCTTTTTGGAAGACAAAGGCAAAAATATCCGTGCAATGTGTCACACCACCTCCAACCCGGGGCTGAGAGGCTCCACGCTCACGTTTTGGGGACAAATTGCAACGTTTCCTGAGCAAACCAGTGAGCCCTGAGCCACGGAGCACAGGAGAAGGGAAACCCCCCATGTCCTGGGGGAGCAGGAGGGGCTGAGAGAGTAGAAAAAAAAACCCAAAAATCATCTATTCTCAGCCAGAGCTAAATATTTGTATGGGGAAAAAATCCTATAGATGGTGGAGCTGATAGAAAATTGGCAGGGCTGAGAGAGCCCCTGTGCACTGCTGGGCTCTGCAGCAGCAGCCAAATAAATATATTGATAATCCCCCTTTGGAAAAGGGTCTGTAAATGACGGGGTTGATGCTGCTGATGAGGCAGAGGGTGATGGAGCAGCACCCAAACCTGGCCCCGAGGCTGAGCCTTCCAAATCTGGGAAAGAAAAGCCTAATTCTTGTGGAGGAAATGCTGCAAGGGAGGGGGGTTTGGGGTCTCTGGGGCCCTGCAGTGGGGTCTGGCAGTGGGAGAGGGTTATTCTTGGAGAGAACTGGGACAGGACTTCAACCAAGTCTCTTCTCCCCTGCTGGGTGTCTTTGGCTGAGCAGCCACAGGCCCTTTGCTCTTTCCCCTCTGAAATTTTCCTCATCTTTTTAGATGCTTTGAACTGATGATGATCCTCTGCTTCGAGTGTACAACTCCCCACACGACTGAGACACGATTGGGATCGTGGGGCCCATCCCAGGAGGGGAAATAACTCAGCTGACCTCAGTGGGGGGGGGTTAAATCCTATTCCTGCCCCCCAGGAAACACAGGGGGCTGCATTTCCCTTTCACCC
>NW_020939252.1:0-7252 GCF_003984885.1 Neopelma chrysocephalum | reverse complement strand
AACATTTTTATTGATCTTGGCTTTTCCCTCGATTCTCCGTGTTCCTCACCGAGTATTTCCCATTCCACGTGGGCTCTTTCCCAGGGAACAGCCCTGGCTCTTTCCCCTGGAACATCCACCCGTGTTCCAGGCACTGCTGGGAACCTCTTGGTCACTGCCCTGTGTTGCCCAAGGGGGGGGATTTTTTTCCACCCCGGGATAATTTTTATTATCAGCCTGGCCTGGAACACTCCAGGCCCTCACTCCCCTCTCCCAGGGAGGAATTCCTCCTTAATCCCAGCCCAGTTTCAGCTGGAATCCCAGCGCTGGGCTGTAACAAGTGTGTGTTTAATGGCTCACAAATTAACCCCCGCGTCTGAAAAAGGCTCCCAGATGCAGGTCCAGCTTTTCCCAGCGGGACATTCCGGCTGCCCCGGGAGGAGCATCTGCCAGCCAGGGCTGCTGGGGCAGCTGGAGAGTGTGGCTGTGCCAGCTGGAGCCACGCTGGGCACCCCCAACCAGTGCCAGCCCCAGGCCAGGGGCATTTCCAGAGGCATTGCCAGGATCCAGGAGGAGGAAGAGGAGGATGGATGGATGAAGGAGGGAAGTTTCCAGTGGCACTTGGCAGTGGGCACACCCAGACCTGCAGGCACCGAGCCCTGGCACTGCCTTCCCTCTTCCCTTGGTTTTTTTTTTCCCGATCCAGTGTTTTTTCCGCTGCAAAATCCAAGGCTTTGGAGGGAGGGCTGAAAACCGAGGAGCAACCCGGGTGTGCTCGGAGATGCAGCTGCCAGGTTTTTTACTCACTGCCTGCTTGGGGATGGGGTTTTTTGGGGAGCAGAGGGGCTTCCAGGAGCCTGGGAGAGACACTGAGCTCAATCCCAGCCTCAGCCAGGGAAATCTCAGCGCTGGTTTTCCCCGGGATCGCCCCAAACCTTGTCACCCCCAGCTCGTAACACCCTTCCTGCCCCCGGGAACACCGAGCTCGGAGCGTTTTCCAGAAAAATCACAGCTGCTTTGTTGTGTTCAGGCTGTGCCTCAGAGCCCTTTGCTTCCCCTCAGGCACTTTGCTCCTTGCAGGAGCTGCTGGTTTCTCTCCTCCCTTGCACAACCGGCTGGTGCCACGGGCAGCACCTCGGGCATCCGTGTGCCAGTGCTCCGGCACATCCCCGGGATGTCCTGGGCAGGCCTTGCTCCCTGTTTCTCACCCCCTTCCTCAGAATTTCCCAGAGTATCCCAATCCAGGATGGAAATCCTGCCCTGCAGTGGGTTTGGGGGTGCAGGCTCAGCTCCCACCTCACCCAGGGTGACACAGCCCCGACTCTTACTCTGCATCCACATCCCTCAGTGTCCCCATTTCCATATAGTGGGGAATATTCATTGGCATAATCAGGGAATTATTGCCAGCGATCCCATCATTCCTGCCTGCCACAGCGAGCTCCAGGCTGCCTCAGAGGCTCTCCCACAGCCCAAGAGCCTCCCTGGGGAGAAATCACAGTCACAGGGGATTCACTCCGAGCCCCCAAAGCGGCGGATTCCACCCCAAACTCTGCAGGCAGTGCCTGCCCAGGGACACCCTGAGCTGCAGCACAGCCCATTAGCACTCAGCCCAGCTCTGCTGCTCGTTCCGCTCTCCTTGCCTTCCCCAAATCAAATTAAATCTCTTTTATTAGTTCCCTTTTTGGTACACAGCTCCTCGCACAATTAGCGAATCGTTTTCGAGGGCCCCCAAACTTAATTGCCTCGCTCCCTCCTCACCCTCCCGAAGCTTTTGGCTTTCATTTCACTTCCACTTAATTTGTATTAGGATCAAGAGAGAGGAGAAACTCAACCAAATCGCCGCTGGCAATAAGGAAGGGAAGGACTGGGGGGGCTCTGGGAAGGAGCTGGAGCCTGGGGAAGGCTGAGGAGATCCCTCGGGATGCTTTTCCCTGCACGAATGGGGCTGTGATCCCGGTGTGCCAGCGCTGCTCTGCGTGCCAGGGGACACCTGGGACGTGCCAGCAGCTCCTCTCCTCGGGCTGAGACACAAACCCCTCCCTTTCTCTCGGCTCTCAGGGCTTTGCTTTGCTTTGCCTGGTTGGTTTTAAGCAAATCGGTGCTTTTGGCTCCTCAGCTTTTTATCCACCAGGCTGCCCCAGAGGGTCCTGCTCGGGTCAGGGCTGGGACAACCAGCGCAGGGCTGGGGCAGTGAAGCCCTTGCCCTTCCCTCCCTGTGCTTTTTGCTGCATTTCCAGCAGGATATTTGCTCATTAACCACCCCCGATCCCAGCTCAGGTTGGCCGCGGAGGGGTCGATGCCGCCCGTTCCCTCCGATGGATTCCCGGAGCTCTGGGGACTCAGTCAATTGAAGGCAACATAAATCACAGTAATTAAAGTATCCCCCTGCCTGTCGTGGAGCCCCCGGGGGTTGGCAGTGGTGTGTGAAGCCCCCCTGGCACTGCCAGCGCTGACTGCAGCTCCCGGGGGGCTCCCGGGAGAGGACTTTGGGATAATTGATTCCGTGGGCCCTTTTCCTCCGTGGATGTCAAAGCCCTGGGAGCAGCAGCAGCAGCAGCGGGGTCAGAGGCACCAGAGACGGGTTTAATTAGCTGCTCTTTTCTCTGCAAGCTCTGGCAGAGCCGTGGCTGGAGCGTGCAGGGGTTTATGGAATCATGGAATCGTGGAACGGTTTGGGTGGAAAGGGACCTCAGAGCTCCTCCAGTGCCACCCCCTGCCACGGGCAGGGGCACCTTCCACTGGCCCGGGTTGCTCCAAGCCCTGTCCAGCCTGGCCTTGGATATTCCCCGGCAGCAGGGAGCAGGACTTGCCTCGTTTTCCCAGCATCCTGTTTATCCAGGATCCTGCCTCTCGCTCCCCGAACTCTGCGAGTCCGGGTGCTAACAAAGCATTTCGGGGGATTGGCTGGCGGAGATCAGACAAACAAACCCATGGCTGAGCGGGAATGCCGTTTCCCGAGGTGTTCCGAGCCGATTCCCGCTGGGAATGCTGGCAGAGGGGCACCACCCGCATCCCTGTGAAAGCGGCGGCATCGCCGGTGCCCCGCTCATGAATATTCAGGCGGCGGCTCTGCCTCCATCCCGTGCTGTGCAATTATCATTTTAAAGGCTCTCGAACGCTTATCAGAGCCGAGCACGGGGGGAAGGAAGGGCTGAGCCGGTGCCTGGGGGGGCCGGAGCGGGGATGCGGGGGTGGGATGCGGGCGGTGGGAGCATCCCCTGCTCGTGGCTCCCCCGTCCTCGGCTCCGCGAAGCCGCCGGGCTGGTTTTTGGGGGTGGCGGCGGCGGCGGGATTATCCTGCTCTCCTCCTCCCCGGAACGCTGTCGGGCCTGGCCGCTTACCCCGTGTAATGAGCTTGCAAATCCACAGGCGAAAAGCCGGGATAAATCCAGGGCTACTCAAGGATTTCGCCGGCGGCTCCTCCCCGGGAGAGGAGGATGAGGAGGAAGCCGAGCGCGGCTCTGAGCCCACCTGAGGGAGACCTCCCGGAGCTGCTGGCACTGCTCTGCCAGGATCATTCCTATTCTGGGAAATATCCACTAAAACCCACTTCACACGCGGTTTCCCCTGAAATTTTTGTGGGTTTTTTTAAAATCCCTTTAGAAATGAATTTAAACCGCAGGGTGGGAAGAGAGGAGCCGGCAAAGGGGTCGTGTGTTCCCATGGGATTCCTTCGGGATGCTGCACGTGAGGAACTCATGGAGCATCTCCCTAAAGCCATTTTTTCCAGGCCCTGGGATCTCCAAGACAAAAATATAAATAACAGAGAATCGTTGGTTTGGTTGTTAACGGCTCCCAGAGCAGGGGGAGCTCTGGCAGCTCCGGGGGAACCCTGTGGCTTCAAAACCTGGGAGTCAGAGCCTGCATCCACGTGTTTCCAGGCTCCAGTCGGTGTTCCAGCACTCTGTTTTCCCTGGAAATCGGGTATTTCCCGCAGAAACCCGTGGAAACATCGCCCTGCTGGAGATCTCCGTGTTAAAAGGGTGGGATTGTGGGATAAAAGGGTGGGATTGTGGGATTTCTCAGCCTCCAGCCCCACCAGCCCTGGGGCAGGTTCGGAGCTCCAGATCACTCAGGGACCTTCCAACAGCTCTGACCTGTGGCTCCTACAGTGCCTGGAGAAGAAGGGCCACTCCCAGGGGTGTGGAGACCTCCTGGATCACCCTGGGAAGGTCCCACCTCCCTCCCTGAGCAAGACCCCAGATTTGGGTCTGTTAATTCCGTAATTAATGCAGTGTTTGTAAACGGCTCGTCTACCGGCCTGGATTTGTTCTCCTCCCCCTTCCCTCGCACCAGGCTCGTCCTGGGTTATCTCCAGCCCTATCGCGAGGGGGTTTGTTCCTGCCGAGAAGAGCTGGATGTTACAAGTGTCCTCTGAATGTGCAATCACAGCAGGCGACTCCCCTTTCCCTCCCTTCCCGGGCGCCTGACGCGGGATCTTGTCGGTGATTAAGCTCGGTGCCTCATAAATTATGTTTCGCCAAATTGCTACATTAATAAGGGGCCCGTGTGTTCTTGGAGGATCATTAATTATAGATACATTTTTATTTTCTCTGCAAAACTGCCCGTGCTCCTCGCTGGGCTGGTTGTGCAGCAGCCTCGGGGGCTGGAGGGGGATGAGGATGGGTTTGGAAGCAAGAGGAGCATCCCTGGATGGCTCCTGAGAGGGGGGGGCAGGGATCCCCCTGGAGGGATTCAGCTTCAGGCACTGCCAAGGACCAGCATCCCAAATAAATCCCCTGGTCCTGCAGCAGCTCCTGGCACGGCAGAGCCTCCTCCTTCCCGGGATTTCGGGGTCTCATTGTCCCATTCCCATGAATCCCATGCCTCCCATGGCAAAGCTGCCCCTGCAGGGTCGTGTTTTCATCACTAACAATCACTTAGGTCGGGTTTAAGGTTTGGGCTGAGCTCCCTGTGCCTTGGAGAGCATCCAAGGAGTGCTGGGAATGGCGGCGAGGAGGGATGGGATGGGATGGGATGGGATGGGATGGGATGGGATGGGGAAGAAGGTGCTTCCCTGTGCCCCCAGAAAGGCTGGGATGGCAGCAAGGACACCTCAGGCCCCAGCAGCCCCCTGTGAGCTGCACCCAGAGCCAGGGATTCCCCTGGAGCCACAGGGAAGGGACACAATTCCCGGGAGATGATAAATTCCCCGTTTGCCGCTTCGTTACAAGGACTCGAAGGGGCGGAAAAGGGGATTGTCAGGTGGTTCCTTTAGTTCTTGGGGAAGCTGTTAAACCTCTGTGTCGTGCTGCAAGGGTGAATCGAGCCTGTCCTGGAGTTTAAAGTGTCCCTGGTTCAATAATTCCCAGTTCCAGCTGCTCCGGGGGAGGCTCAGGGGGTCTGGCCGGGAGCTCGTGCCGGCGGTGGGAGGAACAGTTGGAATAAAGGTGGATCAGGGCCTTTCCCAATAAATCCAGCCCCTGAAGGGAGCCTGCAAGGAATATGGAGAGGGACTATTTACCAGGACAAGGGGAATGGCTTCCCACAGCCAGAGGGCAGGGTTAGGTGGGATATCAGGAAGGAATTCCTCCCTGGCAGGATGGGAAGGGGCTGGGATGGAATTCCCAAAGAAGCTGTGGCTGCCCCATCCCTGGAAGCATCCGAAGCCAGGTTGGAGCAACCTGGGCTAGTGAGAGGTGTCCCTGCCCATGGCAGGGGGTGGCACTGGATGATTTCACAGTCCCTTCCAACCCAAACCATTCCAGAATTCCATGACAGACTCTTCCTCCGTCCAGGCTCATCATCACAGGTGACTCCACAGGAGCTGCTCCCGCTCCATGGGGGAACTGGGGGTGCAGATCCCGTTGTTTCCACACCCCACAGAGCAGATCTTCTCCTTGGGATCTCCCTCCTGCACTCCCAGCCCTTGGCAGCTTCTCCCACACGTGGGAATCCACCTCCTTCCCTGCTCCTCATCCCAGATTTCGCAGCGTGGGGACAACAAGGGTTTACCCTGAGCTCAGCCCTGGGCAGGGCCCGTTCCAGCACTTCCAGTGCCTCAGGAAGGACTGGGAATATGGAAAGCTGAACTCTCCTTGCCCAGAGAAACGAACGAGCTCCGGGTTTGCTCTTCCCTTCCTCCTCTCCTGACTCATCCAACCCTTGGGCCCTTCCCAAAAGGACACATCGCTGGGATGACGCTTTGATCCGAGTTTTTGGCACAGGGGTGGGCTGTTTCTCTCCCTGCAGGCACAGGCAGAGCTGGGGGGGGGGGTTGCTCAGGGATCCTTGATGCAGGGAGACCTGGGAGCTTTGGGACTGGGGAGGGTTGGAGCATCCCGTGGCTGAGGCAGTGGGGTTGGCAGCGGGGTTGGCAGCGGGGTTGGCATTGGGCACGTGGGGCTGGCAGAGCTGCTGCAGCTCCCCTGCCCTTTCCCGGGGCTCTGTGGTGCCGCTTTGATTTCCCCTTTTTGGAAGACAAAGGCAAAAATATCCGTGCAATGTGTCACACCACCTCCAACCCGGCGCTGAGAGGCTCCACGCTCACGTTTTGGGGACAAATTGCAACGTTTCCTGAGCAAACCAGTGAGCCCTGAGCCACAGAGCACAGGAGAAGGGAAACCCCCCATGTCCTGGGGGAGCAGGAGGGGCTGAGAGAGTAGAAAAAAAACCCCAAAAATCATCTATTCTCAGCCAGAGCTAAATATTTGTATGGGGAAAAAATCCTATAGATGGTGGAGCTGATAGAAAATTGGCAGGGCTGAGAGAGCCCCTGTGCACTGCTGGGCTCTGCAGCAGCAGCCAAATAAATATATTGATAATCCCCCTTTGGAAAAGGGTCTGTAAATGACGGGGTTGATGCTGCTGATGAGGCAGAGGGTGATGGAGCAGCACCCAAACCTGGCCCCGAGGCTGAGCCTTCCAAATCTGGGAAAGAAAAGCCCAAATCTTGTGGAGGAAATGCTGCAAGGGAGGGGGGTTTGGGGTCTCTGGGGCCCTGCAGTGGGGTCTGGCAGTGGGAGAGGGTTATTCTTGGAGAGAACTGGGACAGGACTTCAACCAAGTCTCTTCTCCCCTGCTGGGTGTCTTTGGCTGAGCAGCCACAGGCCCTTTGCTCTTTCCCCTCTGAAATTTTTCTCATCTTTTTAGATGCTTTGAACTGATGATGATCCTCTGCTTCGAGTGTACAACTCCCCACACGACTGAGACACGATTGGGATCGTGGGGCCCATCCCAGGAGGGGAAATAACTCAGCTGACCTCAGTGGGGGGGGGTTAAATCCTATTCCTGCCCCCCAGGAAACACAGGGGGCTGCATTTCCCTTTCACCC
>NW_020939251.1:0-368 GCF_003984885.1 Neopelma chrysocephalum | reverse complement strand
CACCACCACCATCACCATCATCACCATCATCATCATCATCACCACCATCATCATCATCAACATCACCACCATCATCATCACCATCATCAT
Organism: Neopelma chrysocephalum; assembly: GCF_003984885.1. Taxonomy (NCBI): domain Eukaryota; kingdom Metazoa; phylum Chordata; class Aves; order Passeriformes; family Pipridae; genus Neopelma; species Neopelma chrysocephalum. Next base: position 278 of record NW_020939251.1, on the reverse strand, counting down.
CATCACCATCATCACCATCATCACCATCACCACCATCATCATCATCACCATCATCATCATCATCATCATCATCATCATCACCATCATCACCACCATCATCAATCATTTTTATTTGTATTTGTATTTGTATTTGTATTTGTATTTTTATTTTTATTTTTATTTTTATTTTTATTTGTATTTGTATTTGTATTTTTATTTTTATTTTCCTTTTTATTTTTATTTTTATTTTCCTTTTTATTTTTATTTTTATTTTTATTTTTATTTTTATTTTTATTTTT
>NW_020939250.1:0-2494 GCF_003984885.1 Neopelma chrysocephalum | reverse complement strand
TCAAACCAAACCTGAATGATTTTTTTTTTCCTTTTTTTCCCCCCCTCCCCTCCCCAGTAACCATCCAGGTTTAATTCCAGGTGGGAAACATGGAAAGTACACCGTGATGCTTTGGGAATTCCACCTTGGGTTCGGGTTATTTGTGATTTGCTGATTCACTTTAATTAATTAAAAGCCGTTGAGGAACAGGGAAAGTCCTGCTGCTCTTGGACTCACTGCACATCCCAGAAATCCCTGGAAGGGTGGAAAACTGCCCTCAACGGCCCCTCATGCCAGGATTCCTGCCCCAGGGAGGTGTCCTGGGATGATTCCAGGCCTGGGGAGCACCGTTCCCAGCTCCTGGGCTGCAGGAAAACCGTCCCTGTGGGATGGGAATGAAGGGCTCCCGATCCTCCTTATCCACAGCTGGTTTTCCCCATGGAATGCTGTGTCTGGGAAGGGCAGGATAAGGGAATGGACAGGTCTGTTCTTCCCTGAGAAAGGTGGTCATGGAGTGCCCCAGGATCCTGGCATCTCTCTCTCTCTCCCATCGGGAAGGGAGCAACTTCTGCTGGTTTTCCCCATGGAAAGCCTGGTCTGGGAAGAGCAGGATGAGGGAATGGGCAGGTCTGTTCTTCCCTAGGAAAGGTGGTCATGGAGCACCCAAGTATCCTGGCATCCCTCTCTCTCTCCCATCGGGAAGGGAGCAGCTCATGATGGTTTTCCTCATGGAAAGCCAGGTCTGGGAAGGGCAGGACGATGGGAATGAGCTTCCCTGAGAAAGGTGGTCATGTAGCATCCAAGGATCCCAGCATCCCTCTCTCTCTCCCATTGGGAAGGGAGCAGCTTCTGCTGGTTTTCCCCATGGAAATCCATGCCTGGGAAGAGCAGGATGAGGGAATGGGGAGGTGTGTGCTTCCCTAGGAAAGGTGGTCATGGAGTGCCCCAGGATCCTGGCATCCCTCTCTCTCTCCCATCGGGAAGGGAGCAGCTCATGATGGTTTTCCCCATGGAAAGCCAGGTCTGGGAAGAGCAGGATGAGGGAATGGACGGGTCTGTTCTTCCCTAGGAAAGGTGGTCATGGAGTGCCCCAGAATCCTGGTGTCCCTCTCTCTCTCCCATCGGGAAGGGAGCAGCTCCTGCCCGTCATTCCCCACAATCCCACGCCCAGGGGGCTCTTTCCAGCATTCCAGTGTCTCTCCCATTGGGAAGGGGGTGGTTTGTTCCCACCATTCCCCCCAGCCCAGCAGGAACCCAGCGCTTTGGAGCCGCTGAGCTCGGGCTGGCATTTGGAAGTGACATTTAAAGGTCAGTGCCAATCTTCCCGCCCGGAGAACGTTGGAGAGATGCCGGGATGGGGCCGGGGCTGTGAGGCTGAGCTGCTCCTGCCTCCCCTCCTTCCTCCCCCTCCTCCTCCTCCCACTCCACGCTCTGCTTTCCCTTCTGTTCCCCACTGATGTTTTCATACCCCTCCGAGGAAAGGGATTTTTTTTTCCCCTCTTCCTTTTAATTTCCCAACCTCTTTTTGTTTCTATCACTGCTGACCGTGTTATCCCGATGTTGTTCCATCTGGGATTCCCTTTCCCGGAACTGGGAGGTTTAGGGATGGTTTTTCCCGGAGGAGAAGGCTCGGGATAACCATGGGATGTGCTTGTGTGAGACACCAGCTCCAGGCTGGAAAAGGCAATTCCCACCAGCTCAAGTGTTCCTGCGTTTTGCTGCTGTGGTGCAGCCCTGACATCATCATCACCACCATCATCATCACCACCACCATCACCATCATCACCATTATCATCATCATCATCACCACCACCATCATCATCACCACCATCACCATCATCACCATCATCATCATCACCATCATCATCACCATCATCAGCAGCACCATCATTACCATCATCAGCATCATCATCATCACCATCATCACCATCATCACCATCACCACCATCATCATCATCACCATCATCATCATCATCATCATCATCATCATCACCATCATCACCACCATCATCAATCATTTTTATTTGTATTTGTATTTGTATTTTTATTTTTATTTGTATTTTTATTTTTATTTTTATTTTTTATTTCTATTTTTATTTTTATTTTTATTTTTATTTCTATTTTTATTTTTATTTTTTATTTTCCTTTTTATTTTTATTTGTATTTTTATTTTATTTGTATTTATATTTGTATTTGATTAATAATTTAAAAACTCACCTCACTTATTTTAATTTCTCGTTCGTTATTATTCATAACTTCAATTTGTTTCGTTTAAATTTACAATTAATTATTTTTAATTATTATTATTATTATTTGTGCTATTTTCACCTGCATCCAGGGAATTTTCTTCAGCCAAACCCACTCCACAGCCAGTCCTTAAGTGGGGCCTCGAGACACGTTTCACAGCATCAAAAAAATCACACTGAGCTCCCAAAAATAAAAATAACCAAGTCAATACAAATTAAGTGGGAAAGAAGAGCCCGTCTGTTCCCATTCTTTAAACCAGGTTTCCAGG
>NW_020939249.1:0-368 GCF_003984885.1 Neopelma chrysocephalum | reverse complement strand
CACCACCACCATCACCATCATCACCATCATCATCATCATCACCACCATCATCATCATCAACATCACCACCATCATCATCACCATCATCATCATCACCATCATCACCATCATCACCATCACCACCATCATCATCATCACCATCATCATCATCATCATCATCATCATCATCACCATCATCACCACCATCATCAATCATTTTTATTTGTATTTGTATTTGTATTTGTATTTGTATTTTTATTTTTATTTTTATTTTTATTTTTATTTGTATTTGTATTTGTATTTTTATTTTTATTTTCCTTTTTATTTTTATTTTTATTTTCCTTTTTATTTTTATTTTTATTTTTATTTTTATTTTTATTTTTATTTTT
>NW_020939248.1:0-2408 GCF_003984885.1 Neopelma chrysocephalum | reverse complement strand
AACCAGGCAGAAACGGGCAGCAGAAGGAGCTGGGAGGTGCTGGAAGGTGCTGGGAGGTGCTGGGAATGAGGGATGATCATCCCTTTGACCCCGGCCTGTCCCTCCAAACCAGGAGCAGGGATGCTCCGGGAGGTCCCCGTGGTGGGTGCAGGGGGTGAAGCCAATGCAGCAGCCTTGGCTCCCATCTGCCTTGGCCTGACAGACTCACATTTGTGATCCTTGTCTCCTCATGCATTTTTAATCCTGTTTGAAAGAGGCTCTGACCAAGCTCTGAGCCCAGGCAGAGCCTGCCTGCCCTCAGCCAGGTTCCCATCCTGACAGAGGGCTCCTGCTCGCCACAGACCAGCCCCAGACGGGCTGGCAGAGGGAAATCTGAGGGGCAGGAGGGGAATTTTTATTGCCTTTGAACAGCTGTGCACAGAGGAGCTGTTGGCAGAGCCGCTTGGCTGAGGAGGGAAGGGGCTCTGGGTGCTGCTCTCTGGCAGGGAAGGGGCTCTGGGTGCTGCTCTCTGTGGCCTCAGGCAGGGAAAGGGCTCTGGGTGCTGCTCTGCCCCCTGCCCTCAGTGGGATCATTGCAAAATAGGGCCAGGAGGGATTGGGGTGGTTGCACAGAGGAGCCCCTGCATCCTTCTCTGTCCTCTGCATCCTCCTGCACCCTCCCGTGTCCTCCTTCACCATCCAGAATCATCCTGCACCCTCCTGTATCCCTCTGAATCCTTCTGCACCCTCCTGTATCCCTCTGAATCCTTCTGAGCCCTCCTGCATCCCCAAGGATCCTCCTGAATCCTCCTGCATCCTTCTGAATCCTTCTGCACTCTCCTGCATTCCCAAGGATCCTCCTGAATCCTCCTGCATCCTCCAGCATCTCCCTGCACCCTCCTGCATCCCCCTGCATCCTCTTCACCCTCCTGTATCCTTTTGCACCCCCTTGTATCCCTCTGCATCCCCCTGCATCCTCCTGCAGCCCCTGGATCCTCCTGCATCCTCCTTTATTCTCCTGCATCCTCTTGCATCCCTTCATCCCCCTGCATCCCTGGATCCTCCTGCACCCCCTGGATCTTCCTGCATCCTCTGCAACCTCCTGCATCCTCCACATTCCTCCATCCCCAGCACCCTTCTGCATCCTTCTGCATCTTCCTGTGTCCTTCTGCACCTTCCTGTGTCCTTCTGCACCTTCCTGCACCCTCCTGGATCTTCCAGCATCCCCCTGTATCCTCCTTCATCCTCCTTCATCCTTCTGTGTCCTCTGCATCTTCTGCACACTCCTGCATCCCTCTGCATCCTCCTGATTCCTCCTGCATCCCCCTGCATCCTCTGCATCCTCCTGATTCCTCCAGCATCCTCCAGCATCGCCCTGGGAAGGTCCCATCCAGGGCCGGTGGTCGAGGCGGGAAAAAAAACCCCTCCTGGGTGACCCTAAAGTGAGTTAATTTACCCAAAATACGACCCCCCAACGTCACCGAGGCGATGCCAGGGCTGGAGAGGGGCCCTGGGCTGGCAGGCAGCCAGCAAAAAGGGAGAAAATGTCTTATCTACAGTTTAAAAAAATAAATAAATAAATTAAAAAATCAGGAAGGGGAAAAAAAAAAAACCAACCAAAAAAACAAAAACCAAACAACAAGCAAATGGAGATATATAGAAGGGGAGGCGAATTTATAAACAGGAGCTTATCAGGAGGCAAAGCAGATAATAAACAGCTCTTCAGATCTGGGGCTCGAGCTCAGAGAGGACAGAGAAGAGAATGGGATTCCTCAGGAAATGGAAAGGGCTGATAAGGGCCCGCAGTGACTTAGCAAACATCACTGGAAATTAAAACAAAATTAAAGAACCTCTTCTGTTGTCTCACACGGCCCCTGGACAGACTCACTGGGCTCCAAACTGGGGGAGCTGGGAGGAGGAAAACCAAACCCACCCCTGCTGCCTCCCAGGAACTGAGCCCAAAGGGGTTCACTGGGAAATTCTCCTTCAAGGAGGTGTCAAAGCTGGAGGGCAGCAGGAGCTGCAGCCTCCCAACTGCCCTGCCTGTCCTCTGCCTCCAAAAACAGCCTGGAGAGGCACTGGGGGAGGCAGGATCCCCCTCCAACCACCCTGCGTCCTCAGGAACCATCCTGCATCCTCACAAACCATCCTACATGCTCATGAACCATCTTGCATCCTCATAAACCACCCTGCATCCTCACCAAACCATCCTGCATCCTCAGGAACCATCCTGCATCCTCATAACCCATCCTGCACCCTCATAATCCATCCTGCATCCTCATCAACCATCCTGCATCCTCAGGAACCATCCTGCATCCTCATAAAATTGTCCTGCATCCTCACAAACCATCCTGCATCCTCATCAACCATCCTGCATCCTCATAATCCACCCTGCATCCTCATAATCCACCCTGCATCCTCATAATCCA